>NC_088423.1:83611376-83889924 GCF_034236695.1 Oncorhynchus nerka
AGAGAAGGAGGTGCTGTAAAACACAGACAGCTACAACATTTCACCATGTCTGACCTGAAGAGGAAATGTTCAAACGTCATTCCAGAGAGAGTGGATCCATGTTTGTTTTTTCTTTACAGTATTGACTCACAGCCTCCAAAGTACTTCCAAATCTGTACATTCACCAGCCAATGTGTGTATCCCTCAGACTACACCCCAATGTACAGTATGTATCCCTCAGACTACACCCCAATGTACAGTATGTATCCCTCAGACTACACCACAATGTACAGTATGTATCCCTCAGACTACACCCCAATGTACAGTATATATCCCTCAGACTACACCCCAATGTACAGTATGTATCCCTCAGACTACACCCCAATGTACAGTATATATCCCTCAGACTACACCCCAATGTACAGTATATATCCCTCAGACTACACCCCAATTTACAGTATATATCCCTCAGACTACACCCCGATGTACAGTATGTATCCCTCAGACTACACCCCAATGTACAGTATGTATCCATCAGACTACACCCCAATGTACAGTATGTATCCATCAGACTACACCCCAATGTACAGTATGTATCCCTCAGACTACACCCCAATTTACAGTATATATCCCTCAGACTACACCCCGATGTACAGTATGTATCCCTCAGACTACACCCCAATGTACAGTATGTATCCATCAGACTACACCCCAATGTACAGTATGTATCCATCAGACTACACCCCAATGTACAGTATGTATCCCTCAGACTACACCCCAATGTACAGTATGTATCCCTCAGACTACACCCCAATGTACAGTATGTATCCCTCGGACTACACCCCAATGTACAGTTTGTATCACTCAGACTACACCCCAATGTACAGTATGTATCCCTCAGACTACACCCCAATGTACAGTATGTATCCCTCAGACTACACCCCAATGTACAGTATGTATCCCTCAGACTACACCCCAATGTACAGTATGTATCCCTCAGACTACACCCCAATGTACAGTATGTATCCCTCAGACTACACCCCAATGTACAGTATGTATCCCTCAGACTACACCCCAATGTACAGTATGTATCCCTCAGACTACACCCCAATGTACAATATGTATCCCTCGGACTACACCCCAATGTACAGTATGTATCCCTCAGACTACACCCCAAAGTACAGTATGTATCCCTCAGACTACACCCCAATGTACAGTATGTATCCCTCAGACTACACCCCAATGTACAGTATGTATCCCTCAGACTACACCCCAATGTACAGTATGTATCCCTCAGACTACACCCCAATGTACAGTATGTATCCATCAGACTACACCCCAATGTACAGTATGTATCCCTCAGACTACACCCCAATGTACAGTATGTATCCCTCGGACTACACCCCAATGTACAGTATGTATCCCTCAGACTACACCCCAATGTACAATATGTATCCCTCAGACTACACCCCAATGTACAGTATGTATCCCTCAGACTACACCCCAATGTACAGTATGTATCCCTCGGACTACACCCCAATGTACAGTATGTATCCCTCGGACTACACCCCAATGTACAGTATGTATCCCTCGGACTACACCCCAATGTACAGTATGTATCCCTCAGACTACACCCCAATGTACAGTATGTATCCCTCAGACTACACCCCAATGTACAGTATGTATCCCTCGGACTACACCCCAATGTACAGTATGTATCCCTCAGACTACACCCCAATGTACAGTATGTATCCCTCAGACTACACCCCAATGTACAGTATGTATCCCTCAGACTACACCCCAATGTACAGTATGTATCCCTCAGACTACACCCCAATGTACAGTATGTATCCCTCAGACTACACCCCAATGTACAGTATGTATCCCTCAGACTACACCCCAATGTACAGTATGTATCCCTCAGACTACACCCCAATGTACAGTATGTATCCCTCAGACTACACCACAATGTACAATATGTATCTCTCCCTTGTAAAATAAAAGTCCACTCATCACTTCTGTCTCAGCACAGAGTACAGACACTAAGGACTGGACCGTTTGGTCTCATTTCAATTGCTAATAAATCCTTTCCATGTCCCAAGATTCAATCCTATAGTAGTTGTTGTCAGACAGACAGGCCCATCGTTGAAACTTCAGCGACGTCTACAGTAGATTCTGCTGAGCTAAGGCCTCTTGGTTCCAGGTTGTAAATCCCTCCATTGTGCACTTGAAGATTGTGTACCAGAGCTGGGAGAAACACTGTTTGTTTGTTGTGAAATGCTGTTAGTCCCTGTCAGTCAGAAGCCTTTCCTCTTATACTGGAAGAGAAAAACAGCTATTGGACTTTTCACCACAGCACCAACGGAGCAGATACAGACGGACGCAATAAAAGCCACTCTGGAGGCGCCCCCTCAATCACATCAGGATGAGAGGATAATACACTTTAAAAAGTGCAGGTTTGGAGCCTGTCAATATTAGGCGTCTGGGTTCTATTGTTTGGAGTGTGAAGTGAAGAGAGAAGCAGCTGATTCCCAGTAGAGCTGGGCTGGGCTGTCAGGTGAGGACAGAGGGAATGTGGTTTGGGCCTCTGGCGCCTCTCCCATGGCGCATCACTCTAAGCAGCCAAGGAGAGGTGACGGCAGCTTATTGAAGGGGCTTGATGGGCACTCAGCAGTGTGACCCTCGATACGCGACATCAGGCAGCGCTAAACTGGCCAATATAGCATGATCCAATCAAACATACACATGCAGCTAACCTCTTCACACCAAAATACTCTCGAGACTTCCTAGCCTAGCTCGATGCATCATACGCCATTTTCCCCTTGAAAGTGTGTCACAGAAGAGATCAAAACACATTCATTCAACTCTAGTATACATCCTTTTAGTACAGTATAACCTTGAGCAAGACCTCCATCAGGTGAAGGGAGGGGTTATAAGTAGTTTTCCCCTGACTTGTTTTATCGTTTTATACAGTTTGCTTTAAAGAACATTACCTTTTCAGGGAAGGAGGATGTCACTTTTTGTTATTTTCTAGGGAGATGGATTGTGGGTATGAACTGTAGTGGACAGGCCATCACAGACCAGGTCACAGAGCAGGAAGGATAGTGGGTAGGTTAAGGATGATAACAATGTCCCCCATGCCTGTCTGACCATCTCAAAACAGACTTAGAAAGCCGTACGGAGGTGTTTGGCTGAACTCAAATCAAATTTTATTGGTCACATGGTTAGAAGATGTTAGTGCGAGCGAAGCGAAATGTTTGTGCTTCTAGTTCGGATAGTGCAGTAATCTATCAATTTCACAACAACTACCTTATACACACAAAAATAAAGGAATGAAATAAGAATATAAACATTTAAATATATGGATGAGCGATGGCCGAACGGCATAGGCAAGATGCAATAGATGGTATAAAATACAGTATATACATATGAGATGAGTAATGTAAGATATGTAAACATTATTATAGTGGCCTTTTTAAAGTTACATTTACATTACATTTAAGTCATTTAGCAGACGCTCTTATCCAGAGCGACTTACAAATTGGACTAGTGATCCATTTATTAAAGTGGCTAATGATTTGAGTCAGTATGTAGGCAGCAGCCTCTGTGTTAGTGATGGCTGTTTAACAGTCTGATGGCCTTGAGATAGAAGTGATAGAAGTGTGCAGTGTGATGGCAATTGCATCGTCTGTGAACCTGTTGGGGCGATATGCAAACTGAAGTGGGTCTAGGGTGACAGGTAAGGTGGAGGTGACTTGGCTTAGTTCAGCTTAGTTCCGGGGCTTAGTTCAGCTCGATCATAATGGGACTGGTTGACAAATCACTCTCACAACCATATCAAAACCTGATAAGTTACACTAATATGTACCACAATAACCACTAAGTGACCTCTTAATACACTTGTAGTTGTCACGTTGTATCAGGAATTACATGTGTGGTGACCAAAGGTCCTGTCTTTAAACCTGTCTTTAAACCTGTCTTTAAACCAACACAACAGTGAGTTGAACTGAACTACATGCTAATCACTGACTGAACTGTACCGTACTGGACAGGGTCTATGTCAGATCTTCACCGAAGGGCTTCTGAGACCAGTCTAACATCATCATGTCTTATTGGCCCTGCTCTCTCTCCACCACTGAAAGATAAGGGGGCCCTGGGGGATTGCTAGCTGCTGAGAGAGAGAGAGAGAGAGAGAGAGAGAGAGAGAGAGCAGGGTAGTGTAGCCTACTCAGTAAATAAGCAGCCAGCTGAAAGCTCTATATATTGCCAACTAATAGAGCTTCATCCAGACCAGTCGCTCAGACAGCCAGGTGAACTCAGGCCCAGTGCTGTAATGAAGACGGCTTGGCACTAAGTTGTCTAGAAACATGGTGGAGCAGACATACTGATACTGTAATAAGCCCTTACTGTGGCCTATCCACCCACTGGAAGGGGAAACAATATGAAAGAGAAATAACAAACATCTAACTTTGAGAGAAGCTAACTTTACCGAGTACATTGGCTGAATATATTTTCAGAGGATATAGGATAGAAATAAAACATGGAACTTTGTTAGGTGACGCTAACTTTGCCCACAACACTTAGAGAGGATAATGTCCTGAGGCCAGAACTGGTTCGGGGCTTCATTTATACATGGTATCCCTGCTACATAACACTGTTCATTTCTCCAACATACTCTTTATAGAAATTGGGATGTGCTGCTATTTGCAAATCTCTTCCCATATAATTAATAATGCAGAGGAATGACAGCTTAACGAAGTCATAAAATATGCAAATGCACATTGGGATACGGAGGGAGTTTCAACAGTTTTACTTTCCTAGCTAAACGCTTCTCTCAGAGAAAAATGTGCACTTGTTTTGGTAAAGAGGGAATTTGTGGAGATAACTGAACAACAAACTGACATGGAGCCGAAGATATACTGTACATTTGTGTTTCCTGATTTGAACAAAATATAGTCATTATACAACATTTGCTAAATAAAAGTATTCTCCAATTCTAATACAACTGAATAGATCTGGGTTTCCCAAACACGGTCCTCAGGACCCCAATGGTTTTTACCCCAGCACTACGCAGCTGGTTCAAATTATCAAAGCTTGATGATTAGTTGATCATTTAGTGATCATTGAATCAGCTGTGTAGTGCTAGGGCAAAAAACAAAATGTGTACCCCTTGGTGTCCCGAGGACCGAGTTTGGGAAACACTGTACTATAGTGATGCTCAGGCAGATGTACTATAGTGATGCTCAGGCAGATGTACTATAGTGATGCTCAGGCAGATGTACTATAGTGATGCTCAGGCAGATGTACTATAGTGATGCTCAGGCAGATGTACTATAGTGATGCTCAGGCAGACGTACTGTAGTTCGTCCCTATAGCGTTCATAACCCCCCGGTTATGAATGCCCCTGGCCCGGCAGTGATGCCCCGGGACACAGCCTCTGGGCGGTCCCTCGCTGGGCCCTGGTCCTACTAAGTGCTCTGTCACGGGCTGCTAGGGGCTGCAGCATATGCCACAAGGTCCCTGGCGTATGTGCCCCCATGCAGCCCTAACCCAGGGTGAACCCTGCTAATGGAGGGCTGCTGTGTGTGTGTGTGTGTGTGTGTGTGTGTGTGTGTGTGTGTGTGTGTGTGTGTGTGTGTGCGTGTGCGTATGCGTGTGCGTGTGCGTGTGAGTGTGTGTGTGAGTGTGAGTGTGTGTGTGTGCGTGTGCGTGTGCGTGTGAGTGCGCGTGTGCGTGCGCGCGTGTGCGTGTGTGTGTGTGTGTGTGTGTCTACCTGACCTTCAGCTGCTCACGGCTGGGTGATGCTGAGCGATGCTGCTGCTATACTCTACTGTGCTGTGGTCCTACTGGGTTAGAGAAAAGCTTTCAGCACTGTACAGGCTCTACAGGGAGATACCCTGTACTCTTGACCCATCTAGAAGAGACACTCAGCACTACAATGTCTGGGAGCAACAGCTGGGCAGCTGATGATGGACTGATAGAGCACTGGTTGCATGAACAAAAGCATGGACACGTTGTAGACACACAGACTCATCTGACTATTCCCCCCGGTCATTTGAGGACTATAACAGGTGGGGTTTTACAGCATGGACTATAGTTTACCCATCTGTGAGTCCAATTAGAAATTACAATAGATAACTATCCCTGAGGAACAGTATACAACAACAAAACAAGGAGAGATTAACACTATTCCAACTCATTCACTTTTAGCTTACTGAACCACCATACTCACATTACGGCATCAATCCAATAATTTATATTCATTTATATTGTCCATTTATTTGTGTTATATCACCTTTATTTGTCCAGGCAAGTCAATTAAATGAAAAACAAATTCTAATTTACAATGACAGTGGGAAAAAGGTGCTTAATGCAACTAGCATTATGAACACGTAATCCATGACCCAGTTTGAATCATTCTATTCTATGTGAATCATATAGATCCCTACCTGTGTAGAATTCAGTATAATTGTTGTTTAATCATTTTAGTTCAACAGAGTGAACTGAGGGTTCTAATTTAGCAATCCAAGGCAAATAAACCTTGTAGCATATGTATTTGTGTCGTGTTTGTTTTTACTGTAGGCAAGTCGTATGAATCACATGCCAGAAATACCCCAGTACAGACAGATGTACCCACCTTACCCAAACACACATGGTAAAAGGATATTCCTTTCCCTGGCATTGGCTGGTTCCCGACATGCCCACTGCTCTGCGGGCATCTTACATAATGATGGGTTTTAGGTTGGCAGGAACACCGCGCCAGATAAAGCTGTCATTAGAACTCCTATTGTTCACACAGAACCCAGGCCTGGGCACAACGCAATCAGTACAACACCATTATCTTTCCATTACACGTCTAGAATGAGTTCCTCCCATGTTACATCAGTGGGCATATGTTTCAGAAAATAATCAAAGGAAAAGGATTACTCCAAACTTGAACCCTGTCCTACTTTCCTCAGATAGTGTTATAGCAGGGAAGAGAAGTCAATCGCTATGGGGAGTGACATTATAATGTGTCTTGGTAGAGCTGAAATGAGAAGCCTGAGGCTTATGTCTTATGTCGCAATTTACAGCTTTCCCAAGCCCTTGACTTTACACTGGTGACTTTACACTGGTGAAGATATCTGAGAGAGAGGAGGAGATTATTTGCTCTCGCTGTGTGTGTGAATGTGTCTGTCTGATGGACAAGACACCAGGCCACAAACAATATCATCCCTCCGCCCTGAAGTTAATATTGTCCTATCACGTCGTAATTACTTTCCAACACACAACCCTCCCTTTCATTCCGTTGACGATGTATTTCTGGGTGCGTGGGGTTTATTCAGGCATACATAAAACATACGGGGCACATTTAATTGCGATGGAGAGAGGAGATGAGACAAGACTAATTATCTTTATGGCTCCACAGTAATATTTGATTTAAGTTGAGCATCGTTGGGCTGGGCCCAGTAAGATCCAGCTTGGCCAGCGGGCAGCATAGCACAACGAGCACAGAGAGATTTATTCCCAGTGGAGAGAGGGTCCAGTTCATCTCTGATTTCCCCCCAATAGCCAAAATTACGGAGGTAATTCCCTGCTATGATTTATTCATTCTGTTGTTATATCCAAACACAAAAGCCTTGGTGAACTGGCCACTCCTTCTGGTCTGACTGTAACTGTATAGTAGCATGGTCTCTCTCTCTCTCTCTCTCTCTCTTTCTCTCTCTCTCTTTCTCTCTCTTTCTCGCTCTCTATCTCGCTCTCTCGCTCTCTCTCCCTCTCTCTCTCTCTCTCTCTCTCTCTCTCTCTCTCTCCCTCTCTCCCTCTCTCTCCCTCTCTCTCTCTGTGTTTCTCTGTATCCTTGTCTCTTTCTCTCTCTCCCTCCTTCCCGCTTGCTGTCTGTAGAACCACTGGGCTGGTTTATGGTGAGAGCACTCAGCGAATGCCAATAGACCAGGGAGGAGACGGGGGGATAAGGGGGGCAGTCAGGTGGAAGGGAGGTGCACTTTATGTTAAAAAAAGAGAGGGGTAGAGAGAGGGAAATGGAGTGATATAAAAGAGCAGAGGAGGGAGGGAGGGAGGTGTCATGGGAGCAGAGAGGGCTACCGTTGCCATTGCTATTGAACGCCTAGAAGAACACGCTCTCTGATTTCTGTGGTTTTTTTCAAAGAGCACTTGAAAGTCCTTCTGAGGTATTGAACAGGTGGGAAGAGAGAAGAAAGAGGGGGATGGGGCTGAAAGCTGGGCTGGGCAGGGGTGAGTCGCTCCCTCTCTCCGTCCCTCAATCTCTCTCTCAAAGCATTGAGTGGAGGAGGATGACCCAGAGGCCCAAAGACCCAGAGCCCCTCAGCCCCATCAGGCTGCTCCCCAGAGGGCTCCCCATGGGCCGGGCCTGGATGGATTAGAGCCGGGGCTGCATGGATTGAGGCTGGGCAGCAGGCTAACCTCAAAAGCTACCTAAAAAAGCCCATGTTGAGCGAATGTCTGGACAGTTATGTGCAAGTTTACACACATAGAAACAAACCACACAAAAATAGGCCTAACCATCATATACCTAGAAAGATGGAAGACCCATATAAACAAGAGATAAACATATGTAAATACATTATTATTGAGCGCCCTTAATTTGAGCATCTTCCTATGCGATATACCACTCTCTATGTGGACAGTAGCCTGCAGAACTTTGCTAAATAAAACGGGCCTGGAAGGTAGTATTGGCGCAGTCAAGATTCTTAAAGATAGTGCTTTATTATAATTGATCAAAAAGCATCATCCCTTTGAACAGCCAGGCCCTCTGGGATCCACTTCAAACAGTATCAATTATAAACATAGCCTCCGAGGACCAGAGAGTCAATTCTCTATCAATAAAGAATTCACCGTAGTATCACCCTGGAGATTAGTGGAGAGATGAGCTGAGCCGGAGAGCAAAACCCACTGGATTGTCTAAATCTACTGCCTCGCTCCGCACCGGCAAACTACTGATGATCAAACACAAGGCATTCCAATCCAACGCTATGCATAGAGCTACTGTACTGGAACTCACACTGCTGGTAGTACAGTGTTCTGTGGTTAGGGAATTACTCACACTTCTGCTAATACGCTGTTCTGTCATTAGGGAATTAGCTAGCTAAGCCTCCACTGATGCATTTGATGAAAACACAGCACTGAAAGTTCTGCCTTTATAGTCTTATAATAACATCTAAATGAATTGCTGTGGCACGGCTATGGTTGAATACCCCAAACAAGGATTTATCTTAGGGGGTGGCACACATAGCATAGGAGACGGGAGACATAGCATAGGAGATGGAACACATAGCATAGGAGATGGCACACATAGCATAGGAGATGGCACACATAGCATAGGAGACGGGAGACATAGCATAGGAGATGGCACACATAGCATAGGAGACGGGAGACATAGCATAGGAGATGGCACACATAGCATAGGAGATGGCACACATAGCATAGGAGATGGCACACATAGCATAGGAGACGGGAGACATAGCATAGGAGATGGCACACATAGCATAGGAGATGGCACACATAGCATAGGAGATGGCACACATAGCATAGGAGACGGGAGACATGAGACTGTATGCATTGTGTTGTGAGTTGGCTCGACTAAGAGTGTGAGCTTACCAGATGAATAATGCACTTTCAGTGTACTTTCCCTCTCGGTGTCTTTCTTTCTCTCTCTCGTTCTCTGTCTCTATTCTCCAGTCTTCTCTCTGTGGGTATTCTCTGATTACATACAACAGCAGGAGGAGGATACGAGGGTTTTTTAGACAGTTTCTTTCTTTCTCTCTCTCGTTCTCTGTCTCTATTCTCCAGTCTTCTCTCTGTGGGTATTCTCTGATTACATACAACAGCAGGAGGAGGATACGAGGGTGTTTTAGACAGTTTCTTTCTTTCTCTCTCTCGTTCTCTGTCTCTATTCTCCAGTCTTCTCTCTGTGGGTATTCTCTGATTACATACAACAGCAGGAGGAGGATACGAGGGTGTTTTAGACAGTTTCTTTATTTCTCTCTCTCGTTCTCTGTCTCTATTCTCCAGTCTTCTCTCTGTGGGTATTCTCTGATTACATACAACAGCAGGAGGAGGATACGAGGGTGTTTTAGACAGTTTCTTTCTTTCTCTCTCTCGTTCTCTGTCTCTATTCTCCAGTCTTCTCTCTGTGGGTATTCTCTGATTACATACAACAGCAGGAGGAGGATACGAGGGTGTTTTAGACAGTTTCTTTCTTTCTCTCTCTCGTTCTCTGTCTCTATTCTCCAGTCTTCTCTCTGTGGGTATTCTCTGATTACATACAACAGCAGGAGGAGGATACGAGGGTGTTGTAGACGGTTTCTTCCTAATGAAGTTTGATTATTCAGTCACTTTCATTGAGTTTCCTTTTGAACAAGTTCCTTCATCTTGGAATGCTGAACAACAGAAGTGTAAAGTTAGGGAGGGGAAATGTATGTCAGTGTGAACGAGGAGTTAACCCTCTTCCAAATCCTACAGGACATTTGAGGGAAATGTTAATATTGTAACTATATCATTGAAGATTGTGTTTTATAGTTTATTAGTTTGTGTTTTCTAGTTGTATAGTTTAATAGGACCCTATTTTCAAGACGGGTACAGTATGGCAAAAGCAGTCTTTCGGAGACATTAAATGAAATACTGTGTTGACAGTTGTAAATGTTGTAAAAGAAATGCATATTCTGATATGAACACAATAGAGAATAGTGTTTATCTTCCGGTGTGGCTTGCCCAACAACAGGGGAGAGATGTAGATAGATGAAATAGAAAGCATGTTAAACACACACACACACACACACACACACACACACACACACACACACACACACACACACACACACACACACACACACAACACACGTACAGCAGCCTAAACAGTATGGTTGTTAAACTGAGCCAATCTGACAACACAGCCGTGCCATATCAGTGACACGTTCAATCTTTACAGGACCCTCTTCCCAGAAACACTCTGTTGCGACACAATCATTACAAATTGATTGCAAAATAGCTAACAATCATGATTAAATCATTAAATTCTTGTCTACGCTTCAGAGAATGGAGAGAAAATTAACTTCCCACCAACCTCATTTTTTCCTGAACACGAAATAATGATTTTCTGCCAGTCTAATTACAAAGCCAACATCTGATCAAGCCAGCATCCAGAGGGGATTATCACATGGACCAGTATTAGACCTCATTACCAGCCTGAGTGCAGAATTATTACATCTTGTAATTGGATGGTGAGATTTATATACAGATCGGGCCGGTTTCTGTAAGATTGTAATTACAGGCTTGGTTGGTTAGCTACTTATCACTCAGCAGAAGAGAGAGAGCAGGAGGAAATAAGAGGGCATTTCATTAACCCTTCACCCTATCTGGGGAAAACACTGTTACCTTCCATGTCTGTGTTAGGAACAACATAACAGCTAAACTCGCAGATGAAACCATTTATTACCCCCTTCAGCTCCACGCTAGCACCCCCCCCCCCTCCTGGGTCAAAGAGGGGCTTCGTTTTCTTTAACCCCTAATGAACACTTTGGGTGAATTTGTTTCAATAAACCATCCATTTTACTGTTGACTGGGTTCCATTTCCTAATTAACCGTTAGGAATAAGTGTGTGGAATAAGCAGTCATCTGCTTAGAGAGAGCAGGTTTATGGAGTGCTACACTGCTCTCTGCTCACAGCTCTCAATGACTGAGGCTCTGGGCTGGGTGTGCGTGCTGTTTGTCTCTGTGCTGTGAGTGAACTACAGTACCTACCTGTAAAGTAGGCCACCACCATGCCTCAGCTCTGATCTGGGTGGGTTAGATAGATGATGAGAAATGATGGTTGATGATGATGGTGGCTGTACTGTAGCCCGGTTCTCTCCTTCTCTCTCCTGATGAATGGTAGCCTGCTGGCCTGGCTTCGCTTTAATCACTGTTGGCAGATCTGTGCCATGGAAAGAGAGGTGTTTAACAGGCGTCCTGCCTCATTCATTAGCGTCTCCTCAGGAACAAGATGGAAGGAGGAGAACTGTGGTTAATAATTTAGATGAGATAAAGGCAGGTGAAATAGCCTGGACCAGAGAGTGGAGATGATCTCTGGTCTTAGTAGATGGAGGGAGAGAGTGGAGATGATCTCTGGTCTTAGTAGATGGAGGGAGAGAGTGGAGATGATCTCTGGTCTTAGTAGATGGAGATGGAGGGAGAGAGTGGAGATGATCTCTGGTCTTAGTGGATGGAGGGAGAGAGTGGAGATGATCTCTGGTCTTAGTAGATGGAGGGAGAGAGTGGAGATGATCTCTGGTCTTAGTAGATGGAGATGGATCTCTGGGAGAGAGTGGAGATGATCTCTGGTCTTAGTGGATGGAGATGGAGGGAGAGAGTGGAGATGATCTCTGGTCTTAGTAGATGGAGATGGAGGGAGAGAGTGGAGATGATCTCTGGTCTTAGTAGATGGAGGGAGAGAGTGGAGATGATCTCTGGTCTTAGTAGATGGAGGGAGAGAGTGGAGATGATCTCTGGTCTTAGTAGATGGAGGGAGAGAGTGGAGATGATCTCTGGTCTTAGTAGATGGAGGGAGAGAGTGGAGATGATCTCTGGTCTTAGTGGATGGAGGGAGAGAGTGGATATGATCTCTGGTCTTAGTGGATGGAGGGAGAGAGTGAAGAGAAGAGAAGGATGCTGTGAGTGTGGTGTGTCTGGATGGATGGAGAGAGAGAGGGATGGAAGGATGGAGATTCACAAACACACATACGCACACATACACATACACGCACACTCCACACCCATTCCACACAGTAACCTAGCCCCATTCCCATCTGCAGTGTTTCAGCTCTGCAGTGTAGTCAATCAGTGAGGGAGTGTACCCAGCCCACACACACAAAATATCTGGACTGACAAATGTATCAGTGACAAATAAATTGGAAAATATCTGAGATACAACTCGGATTCAATTTCAGAATAAAGACTGTAAGGGAAAAAGGACCTGGGTTTTCTTGATTTTACTCTGAAGACATGCAATGTAACACAGACCTACCCGATAGAAGATAACAGCTAATTTGTTGTTGTTTCTGTGCAATTCAGCAAGAATGCCTTGATTCATATGTCACCCCGCATCACTGGAGGAAGAAAAGAAAACCATCAGCACCTCTCCAGAGTTAACACCGATACAACTTTCTCTCTTTCTGCATATAACCAAGCTCCCCTTACAATACAATCAATATGGGCTTTCATTTTATGAGACAAGGAGTTAACTTGTTCAATTATGGCACAGACAGCTCTATTCTTTTGTAACAAGTAATCTGGCTGGTGAAATCGATACTGACAGGCTCACTGCACGCTGGCTAATTTCATATTACCTCTAGCCAATCAGAGAGCAGGCAGTAATGGAGCTGTTGTTCCACTTCATTATGGGCTGGGAGGAGGGATCAATACAGACACCAGCAAGAGGGAGGGAGGGAGAGCGAGAGTGGTTGGGCTACTCCTGCTACTGCAAGGCACCCAAGGCTGGTTTGAAGGGGGGTGGGGTAGTTAGGAAGGACAGATGGGAGGGGGTCCGGGGGCATAACCCCCCTAAATAAATCACACTTACAATCACCACAAAACAAGTACCTTTCCTTTCGACCTGTCAAAGCAATCATGAGCGTAACATATCAGAGGTTCCCTTACCCCCCCTCTCTCTCTAATAACGTTTGACTTCGGACTGGGAGGTCATAATCTGACTCACAAGGTTCACAACAGGAAAACAGAGGGAGAAAAAATAAGAAAAGAAAGCATGGATAACCTTCAAATGAAATCGTCTCGTCTAGCAGCCAGATCCACTCTTTGACCTCTTTGGCTAATTATGAATTACAGTCCATATCTGCCTTTGCATAAACCATCTCCCCTCTTTTTCCCATTAATGTTATCTTGGTGTAGGATTAGCAGGAAACTAAGGGGATGATGTTGTCAAAGCTGATGTCAACTGTACAATTATTCAACTCATCCCTCATCCCTTCTTCCAAGAAAAGAAGACATTGAAGATTAAGATAAGACATTCCTAAAGAATGAGGGAAAGAAATTCAAGCCTCTTGGAAGGAATAAACGTGACTCTAGCTCACAATGGAAAATATTGATGCTTTATTCATCTAATTCAAGTTAAAAACATGATGTTTCAGCCGCCAACGGCCTTCATCAGAATGACAGTCTTGACATGAGCTAATTAGCCAAAATATCTAGTAGAGAAAAGACAAGGACTAATCACACTAGGTAAACAAACTAAATACTCATTAGACTTCCTGCTATTTCTTCTTCATAAATTCCCCGTTGTTTAATTTGGTTGCTTTAATATTGAGCTCATTAATAATCTTTACCAGGTTACGTTACATTAAGTCCCTGACACAACATAATTTAGCTTGGCATAGAGAGGCACCAGGAGAATGGACACATCATGATAACTTGCACACACACACACGCATGCACGCATGCACGCATGCGAGAACGCACGCACGCAGGCACACACACACATATGGGTTGTACTGAGTGAGGACCCCATTAAATGCCTTTTAATGGAAGTAATTCTCAATGTGGTTTATTGTTCTCCATTCATTTCCCAGCTAGCTTCTGTTCCATATGGACTGACTACCAGTTATCAGCTAAACTAGACAGACTGTATGGGCTCAATAGAGCAGTACAGGCCTCATCAGTCACTGGGTATTACTGTATTATCACAGTGGTGGTAGTGCATTAGCAGTGGAACAGGGGTAGAGCTGATTACGGAAGACCTGTAACTAGCAACTAAATTTGGTGGGAACACAGTTTTTTAAGCTACATCACATTTGATGTGATATAAAAGGCAAATGTGATTTTACATAAAACTGCTGTATAGACATATTTACGTGTCACCTGGACCTTGTACAGTTGAAGTCGGAAGTTTACATACACTTAGGTTGGAGTCATTAAAACTAGTTTTTCAACCACTTCACTTATTTCTTGATAACAAACTATAGTTTTGGCAAGTCGGTAAGGACATCTACTTTGTGCATGACACAGGTAATTTTTCCAACAATTGTTTACAGACAGATTATTTAACTTATAATTCACTGTAACACAATTCCAGTGGGTCAGAAGTTTACATACTCTAAGTTGACTGTGCCTTTAAAACAGCTTGGAAAATTCCAGAAAATTATAAATGAAAGCTTCTGATATGCTAATTGACATCATTTGAGTCAATTGAAGGTGTGTGTCTTTGCTTGACATCATGGGAAAATCAAAAGAAATCATTCAAGATCTCAGAAAAAAAAAATTGTAGACCTCCACAAGTCTGGTTCATCCTTGGGAGCAATTTCCAAATGCCTGAAGGTACCACGTTCATCTGTACGAACAATAGTACGCAAGTATAAACAACATGGGACCACGCAGCCGTCATACCGCTCAGGAAGGAGACGCGTTCTGTCTCCTAGAGATGAACATACATTGGTGCAAAAAGTGCAAATCAATCCCAGAACAAAAGCAAAGGACCTTGTGAAGATGCTGGAGGAAACATGTACAAAAGTATCGATATCCACAGTAAAATGAGTCCTATATCGACATAACCTGAAAGGCCGCTCGGCAAGGAAGAAGCCTCTGCTCCAAAACTGCCATAAAAAAACCAGACTGCGGTTTGCAACTGCACATGGGGACAAAGATCACACTTTTTGGAGAAATGTCCTCTGGTCTGATGAAACAAAAATAGAACTGTTTGGCCATAATGACCATTGTTATGTTTGGAGGAAAAAGGTGGAGGCTTGCAAGCCCGAAGAACACCATCCCAACCGTGAAGCACGGGGGTGACAGCATCATGTTGTGGGGGTGCTTTGCTGCAGGAGGGACTGGTGTACTTCACAAAATATATGGCATTAGGGTTAGTCTCAGGTGGAACAAACGTAAACTTGCACCTTTTTTCAATGCTGAATGGAATGTCATTGTGAAAACATAATGTTTATTTTTTACAAACCTTATTTCAGATTTTAAAAGTAATCCAAGTATCTGTAATGTGATTACAATATTTTTGCATATATCATAACTGATTCCAGTTACAGATTTTTGTAATCAGATTACATTTAACTGATTACATGTAATCGGTTACTCCCCAACCCTGTCCCCTGCCCCCATTAGGATGCACTATATTGACAGTGATTGGGTGTTACTCAGCTTTGTGAAGGTGGTTGTTTGGTGGGAGCAGAAACTGTGGCTCCTCCTCTGTAGTCATACAATGGCCACCAGTGCCCACACATAGAAAAGTGACTGTGGATGATCAAATAAATCACCGTGTAAAAGGGTGTGTGTACGTGTGTGTGTGTTTATGTGTGTGTGTGTGCGCACGCGTGTGTGTGTACTTGCAGTGTATGTGCATGTGTGAGCACATTGCCTGCCTATGTGTCTGTGAGAGCAGGAGAGTCAGACAGAGACAGAGAGCAAGAGAGATGAGAGATGAGAGATTCCAGCTCACTCTTGCCCATTTTCACCTCCCATTATCTAATTAGCTTCTCATTTCCCCTCCATCAGTGCACTGACCTGGATTAGTGCTGTGTGTGGGCTGGCCAGGCAGGACAAGAGGGGCAGGGTAGGGCCCAGAGAGAGAGGGGCCAAACTGGGGAGGAAGAGAGGTAGGGAGGGAGGGGGAACCATAAATAATCTAGAGCAGCAGGAGTGGAGAGAGAGGGGGATTTATAAAGATGTCACACTCTGCTCGGGCCAGCCCACTTGTGGACAAAGTGATGTATTCACAAGTGCAATGCCAAGACACACACATGTTCACACACACACACACACACACACACACACACACACACACACACACACACACACACACACACACACACACACACACACACACACACACAGGCTTCACTACCTCATTATGCCAGAACCCAGTGGTCATTCATCTCCCAGGGCTGCCAGGCTGCATCCAGGGGGCTCTACTCGCCAGACCAGAGAATTTATTCAGGCCTGGAGGTACCCATTTCATTAGCTATTCAATCTGTTCTCTCTCTTTCTCTCCCTCTCTTTCTATACCCCTCTCTGTATCTCTCTCTCTGTCTGTCTATCTCTCCCACCCTCTTTCTCTCTCATTGTATATGTACATCTCTCTCTCTCTCTCTCTGGTCTCTTTACAGGAATGGATCACACACTTTTGCAAACACACATGCACAGGCTCTTGTATACGCCCGCACACACACTCACACACACTCGCACACGCTCATGCAAACACACACACAGTAGCCTTACAAGCCACATACTATCCTATCCTGACTTGTGTGTTTTCTCCATTACTCTGTGCTGTGGTGAAATGGACAGTCTCTCTATTGTGATCAGGGCTGAGGGCATGAAGAGACAGAGGATCTCCCAGAGGTAAACCTGACCAGGGGCCACCACCAGCCCCTCCAGTCCAGTAATGGTGTTATTAATGGGGCCAATTGCTCCTGGTCCTTCATCTTAGGGGGCCGCCACCCCAAGCTGATTTATTAATGGTAAAGCTAACTCCCATTCCACACACACATAAAACAAATATGTTAGGACTGTTCCCACCGATCTGTTACTGTGATCACAGACAGGCACATGCAAGCACACACAATCGCAGACACACACACATCAGTATGAAGAGGGAATGTTTCTGTCCAATGTGTACTGATATCACAGGCAGCGGGTTACCATATCATCACAGCGATATGAAACCACTCTGAATCTCCATTCACGTCCCTCTCCCTACAGAATAATCCACGGAATATTTTCATCAGCTGTGCTTTATCCCAGTAGACTCCTCCGCTTTAAACACTTAAACCCTAAATAAATAATGCTCCACTTTCTCTCTCTTTGTAACACACACACAGGCAGCACCAGCCACTAGTCTTGGGTCCCACAGCAGCAGGAGTCCTTAAAGCCAATAATGTGCTTCCTTCCGCTTGGGCCGCGCAGCAGGGCCTAGGCCGCTCACAGGCAGATTATGGGCCTTTAACTACCACCCAGGCCTGTAATGTGACTCTAAGGCTCAGGGGCTGTCAGCTAGGGTGGAGGGAGAATGACTTCAGAGAGTGAGGGGGGAGGGAGGGAGGGAGGGAGGGAGGGACGGAAAGGAGGACAGGACACATCATAGCCCTACAGTCCCGCCCCTCCACTCCTCCACCTGTTAGACTGTTCATCCCCTCCTTCTCCAGCAGGTCTGACCCCCCACCTCTCTCTGTCACTCTAGGCCTCTAAAACCACCTCATCTTCTCTCTCTCTTTGTCTATCTCTCCCCATTCCTCTGTTCCCCTCACCCCCCATCAGCAGGGTTTCTATACCTCTCTCTTCCTCTTCCTCATCCACTTATTGATACTCCTAGAGAGAGCTGCGACAAACAACTATCTCTCTACTGATTGAATGGTAGATAAAGTATCTGAAGTGTGTGTGTGGGAAGCTCTCCCAGGTGTCGCCTTATTTCAGGAACTTACAGTGATAACCCATTAAGATGGTTGTTTTCACAGGTGTCGCCTTGTGTCAGGAACATACAGTGATAACCCATTAAGAGGGTGGTTTTCACAGGTGTCAGCTTGTGTCAGGAACTTACAGTGATAACCCATTAAGATGGTTGTTTTTACAGGTGTCGCCTTGTGTCAGGAACTTACAGTGATAACCCATTAAGATGGTTGTTTTTACAGGTGTCGCCTTGTGTCAGGAACTTACAGTGATAACCCATTAAGATGGTTGTTTTCACATGTGTCGCCTTGTGTCAGGAACTTACAGTGATAACCCATTGGTGCGGCAGGTAGCCTAGTGGTTAGAGTGTTGGACTAGTAACCGAAATGGTTGCAAGATCAAATCCCAGAGCTGACAGGGTAAAAATCTGTCGTTCTGCCCCTGAACAAGGCAGTTAACCCACTGTTCCTAGGCCGTCATTGAAAATAAGAATTTGTTCTTAACTGACTTGCCTAGTTAAATAAAGGTAAAAATATGTTTGTTTTTAATTCAAAGAGCTTTTCTTTTACATGACAATCAATAGCATCTTCTCTCCAGCGCCACTGTTTCTCTAGTCGCTCAGGTAAACAGTCTTTTTCAATCTAACCAGCGCAAAGCTTCACTAACCCTGGCTGAATACCCCAACACCATCAGTTGATCTATCACACCATCTCCTCAGAGCAGACGGAGGATGGAGAGTGCGTCCCAAATGGCACCCTATTGTCTAAATAGTCCACTACTTTTGACCAGAGCCCTATGAACCCGGGCCAAAGTAGTGCACTCTATAGAGAGTAGGGTGTCATTTGGGATCCAGACAGGCATCAAATCCTCCAGAAATGACATGTGAACATCAATACCAGTCTCCTCCCCTCTCTCCTTAAGACGTGACAGTAAAAGCTCTATTGATTCTGGTCAGATTAAGGATACTGTTGGGAGCCATTTAAACATACAAGTTGAAGTGTCCTGGCTGATTGTGAGTGATGTGTATCAGGGTGTATAATCACCAGTGTTTGGGAAGAGAACATAGTCTGGAGGACCAGAGACATTTCCATGAAGAGGGAGTGGAGTGGGGGAGGAGGTCTAAGTGGAGGGATGTGTCAGTAAAGGAGATATTAGACAGTTCAATGAGTGGGTACTGCTTTGCACTATCAGAGAAATATCAAAAGCTACATGTCCATAAGGCATGCACGCATACCGTACACTACATAAACACATTGAGATATGCAAATGATTTCAAAAACATAAAGGGCAATGCACACAAACACACACACTCTCCCGTCCAGTCCAGCAGCTATATATTTCCCCAAGCCATGTTCAGTGATGGCCCTGATGATGCTCCATATGGACCTCTGGGGTGTGAAGGTTAAAACGGAAGTCCCGTGGAGACATACTGCGGCTGGGCTGGCTGAGGGATGGCTGGGGTAATATATGGATCTGTTTAAAGGTGGGGGGCAGGGTCAGATAGGAGGACAGTTAAACCCACTCCATCCCCCTGACCTGACCACAGCCAGCCTGGGTCTGCATGAAGGAGGCACACACAAACATACACGCATGTGTGCACAAACACACACACAAACACCCCACACACAGACACACGCACACAGCTCTCACTGGAGAGGGATTGATGCATCTATCAGCAGGTTGAACCACATTCAGGGAGAGAGAGAGTGATGTTTCACCCTGCGCTCGCTGTAACTACCGAACATTATGCAAACTAAGAGAGGACCATAGGATGGAGCAGTCTGTGTGTGTGTCTGTTCTGGACAAGACTTAACATGTTAACAGATGTAATGAACACTTTTGTCTTGGCTCACTTCGTAAGGGGAGATTCAGATAAGCTGGAAAAATAATGCCATCTATATTATAGAAACACTGATCTAGAATACAAATATTTGATGTAGTCAAAAGCTAATCACCTGGGCATTTTCTTCTTATGGACAGGTAAGGTTTATGACTAAAGGTTTACGGTGTGAAATAAAGTAGAAATTAAAATATACGCAATGTGATAAAAAATGTATTATGTGCCATAAATTATAAAAATGACAGGCCAATTTTTCTCCCCATAAGTAAAATTTCCATTTTCAAACAATAAATATTGCTTCGTAACAGATTAGTAACCTACAATAATTAAATTGACCATTATATATATTTTAAGGAAGGACCAATACAAAATACTTCAACTTTATTTCAAATCAAAGGATGGTGACGCTTTCCAAACATAAATTCAGAGTGGTCAATAAGCAGGGAATGTATGAATGAACATTTGACCAAGATGTCAATACTGTGTAATTAACATATCACTGCAATCATCCACAATATAGAATCATGTATTTTGCAAAAACTTGAATTACCACCAGTTAACCAAATTAAATCAATGAACTGTAGCTATGCTCTAAATACCAATTTCAAAATGTATATTACTATAAAATGTAAAGGTGTTAGTAAACAATAACAATAAATAATGACAAGCCCACATCTGATAATGCTATCTTCTTTAATCAACCTGTAAAAGTGATATAATAATAACAACACACCTAATAATTGTCAATAGTCAAAAGCTGTTGGTGCTGTCGAGGTTATCAGCACACAACCAGGCGTAAGTGTGTCAGTAGTAACACCAGGAGATGAGCTGACTGAGAGGGTTGGGTTGTTGTGAGTATGAACCACACTACTGTATTACTACAGCCTCTCCTGTTGTTCACACCCAGCCTCCTCTACACGAGAACTACCCAGCCTCCCCTCTCTTCACGACAACTACCCATCCTCCTCTACACTCTAACTACCCAGCCTTCTCTACACGAGAACTACCCAGCCTCCCCTCTCTTCACTATAACTACCCATCCTCCGCTACACTATAACTACCCAGCCTTCTCTACACGAGAGCTACCCAGCCTGCCCCTCTCTTCACTACAACTACCCAGCCTCCTCTACACTATAACTACCCAGCATACTCTTCACTATAACTACCCAGCCCCCTCTACACGAGAACTACCCAGCCTCCCCTCTCTTCACGACAACTACCCATCCTCCTCTACACTCTAACTACCCAGCCTTCTCTACACGAGAACTACCCAGCCTCCCCTCTCTTCACTATAACTACCCAGCCTCCTCTACACTATAACTACCCAGCCTTCTCTACACGAGAGCTACCCAGCCTGCCCCTCTCTTCACTACAACTACCCAGCCTCCTCTACACTATAACTACCCAGCATACTCTTCACTATAACTACCCAGCCCCCTCTACACTATAACTACCCAGCCTCATCTACACTATAACTACCCAGCCTCATCTACACTATAACTACCCAGCCTCCTCTTCACTATAACTACCCAGCCTCCTCTTCACTATAACTACCCAGCCTCCTCTTCACTATAACTACCCAGCCTCCTCTTCACTATAACTACCCAGCCTCCTCTTCACTATAACTACCCAGCCCCATCTACACTATAACTACCCAGCCTCCTCTTCACTATAACTACCCAGCCTCCTCTACACTAGAACTACCCAGCCTCCTCTTCACTATAACTACCCAGACACCTCTCTTCTCTATAACTACCCAGCCTCCTCTCTCTACACTATAACTACCCAGCGTCCTCTTCACTATAACTACCCAGCCTCCTCTTCACTATAACTACCCAGCCCCATCTACACTATAACTACCCAGCCTCCTCTTCACTATAACTACCCAGCCTCCTCTTCACTATAACTACCCAGCCTCCTCTCTCTACACTATAACTACCCAGCATCCTCTACACTATAACTACCCTGCCTCCTCTTCACTATAACTACCCAGCCTCCTCTTCACTATAGCTACCCAGCCTCCTCTACACTATAACTACCCTGCCTCCTCTTCACTATAACTACCCTGCCTCCTCTTCACTATAACTACCCAGCCACCTCTCTCTTCTCTATAACTACCCAGCCTCCTCTCTCACTATAACTACCCAGCCTCCTCTTTACTATAACTACCCAGCCTCCTCTTCACTATAACTACCCAGCCCCATCTACACTATAACTACCCAGCCTCCTCTTCACTATAACTACCCAGCCTCCTCTACACTATAACTACCCAGCCTCCTCTTCACTACAACTACCCAGCCTCCTCTCTCTACACTATAACTACCCAGCATCCTCTACACTATAACTACCCAGACTCCTCTACACTATAACTACCCTGCCTCCTCTACACTTTAACTACCCAGCCACCTCTACACTATAACTACCCAGCCTCCTCTACACTATAACTACCCAGCCACCTCTCTCTTCACTATAACTACCCAGCCTCCTCTACACTATAACTACCCAGCCTCCTCTTCACTATAACTACCCAGCCACCTCTCTCTTCTCTATAACTACCCAGCCTCCTCTCTCTTCACTATAACTACCCTGCCTCCTCTACACTATAACTACCCAGCCATCTCTCTCTTCACTATAACTACCCTGCCTCCTCTTCACTATAACTACCCAGCCACCTCTCTCTTCACTATAACTACCCAGCCACCTCTCTCTTCTCTATAACTACCCAGCCTCCTCTCTCTACACTATAACTACCCAGCCACCTCTCTCTTCACTATAACTACCCAGCTACCTCTCTCTTCACTATAACTACCCAGCCACCTCTCTCTTCACTATAACTACCCAGCCACCTCTCTCTTCTCTATAACTACCCAGCCACCTCTCTCTTCACTATAACTACCCAGCCACCTCTCTCTACACTATAACTACCCAGACACCTCTCTCTTCACTATAACTACCCAGCCTCCACTACACTATAACTACCCAGCCTCCTCTTCACTATAACTACCCAGCCTCCTCTACACTATAACTACCCAGCCTCCTCTTCACTATAACTACCCAGCCTCCTATACACTATAACTACCCAGCCTCCTCTTCACTATAACTACCCAGCCTCCTCTTCACTATAACTACCCAGCCACCTCTCTCTTCTCTATAACTACCCAGCCTCCTCTCTCTACACTATAACTACCCAGCATCCTCTACACTATAACTACCCAGCCTCCAGTACACTATAACTACCCAGCCTCCTCTACACTATAACTACCCAGCATCCTCTACACTATAACTACCCAGCCTCCCCTACACTATAACTACCCAGCCACCTCTCTCTTCTCTATAACTACCCAGCCTCCTCTCTCTTCACTATAACTACCCAGCCACCTCTCTCTTCACTATAACTACCCAGCCACCTCTCTCTTCACTATAACTACCCAGCATCCTCTACACTATAACTACCCAGCCACCTCTCTCATCACTATAACTACCCAGCATCCTCTACACTATAACTACCCAGCCTCCTCTACACTATAATTACCCAGCCTCCTCTACACTATAACTACCCAGCATCCTCTACACTATAACTACCCAGCCACCTCTCTCTTCACTATAACTACCCAGCCTCCTCTTCACCATAACTACCCAGCCTCCTCTACACTATAACTACCCAGCATCCTCTACACTATAACTACCCAGCCTCCCTACACTATAACTACCCAGCCACCTCTCTCTTCTCTATACCTACCCAGCCTCCTCTCTCTTCACTATAACTACCCAGCCACCTCTCTCTTCACTATAACTACCCAGCATCCTCTACACTATAACTACCCAGCCTCCCCTACACTATAACTACCCAGCCACCTCTCTCTTCTCTATAACTACCCAGCCTCCTCTCTCTTCACTATAACTACCCATCCACCTCTCTCTTCACTATAACTACCCAGCATCCTCTACACTATAACTACCCAGCCTCCCCTACACTATAACTACCCAGCCTCCTCTCTCTACACTATAACTACCCAGCATCCTCTACACTATAACTACCCAGCCTCCAGTACACTATAACTACCCAGCCACCTCTACACTCTAACTACCCAGCCTTCTCTACACGAGAACTACCCAGCCTCCCCTCTCTTCACTATAACTACCCAGCCTCCTCTACACTATAACTACCCAGCCTTCTCTACACGAGAGCTACCCAGCCTGCCCCTCTCTTCACTACAACTACCCAGCCTCCTCTACACTATAACTACCCAGCATACTCTTCACTATAACTACCCAGCCCCCTCTACACTATAACTACCCAGCCTCATCTACACTATAACTACCCAGCCTCATCTACACTATAACTACCCAGCCTCCTCTTCACTATAACTACCCAGCCTCCTCTTCACTATAACTACCCAGCCTCCTCTTCACTATAACTACCCAGCCTCCTCTTCACTATAACTACCCAGCCTCCTCTTCACTATAACTACCCAGCCTCCTCTTCACTATAACTACCCAGCCCCATCTACACTATAACTACCCAGCCTCCTCTTCACTATAACTACCCAGCCTCCTCTACACTAGAACTACCCAGCCTCCTCTTCACTATAACTACCCAGACACCTCTCTCTTCTCTATAACTACCCAGCCTCCTCTCTCTACACTATAACTACCCAGCGTCCTCTTCACTATAACTACCCAGCCTCCTCTTCACTATAACTACCCAGCCCCATCTACACTATAACTACCCAGCCTCCTCTTCACTATAACTACCCAGCCTCCTCTTCACTATAACTACCCAGCCTCCTCTCTCTACACTATAACTACCCAGCATCCTCTACACTATAACTACCCTGCCTCCTCTTCACTATAACTACCCAGCCTCCTCTTCACTATAGCTACCCAGCCTCCTCTACACTATAACTACCCTGCCTCCTCTTCACTATAACTACCCTGCCTCCTCTTCACTATAACTACCCAGCCACCTCTCTCTTCTCTATAACTACCCAGCCTCCTCTCTCTACACTATAACTACCCAGCCTCCTCTTTACTATAACTACCCAGCCTCCTCTTCACTATAACTACCCAGCCCCATCTACACTATAACTACCCAGCCTCCTCTTCACTATAACTACCCAGCCTCCTCTACACTATAACTACCCAGCCTCCTCTTCACTACAACTACCCAGCCTCCTCTCTCTACACTATAACTACCCAGCATCCTCTACACTATAACTACCCAGACTCCTCTACACTATAACTACCCTGCCTCCTCTACACTTTAACTACCCAGCCACCTCTACACTATAACTACCCAGCCTCCTCTACACTATAACTACCCAGCCACCTCTCTTCACTATAACTACCCAGCCTCCTCTACACTATAACTACCCAGCCTCCTCTTCAGTATAACTACCCAGCCACCCTCTCTCTTCTCTATAACTACCCAGCCTCCTCTCTCTTCACTATAACTACCCTGCCTCCTCTACACTATAACTACCCAGCCACCTCTCTCTTCACTATAACTACCCTGCCTCCTCTTCACTATAACTACCCAGCCACCTCTCTCTTCACTATAACTACCCAGCCACTCTCTCTTCTCTATAACTACCCAGCCTCCTCTCTACACTATAACTACCCAGCCACCTCTCTCTTCACTATAACTACCCAGCTACCTCTCTCTTCACTATAACTACCCAGCCACCTCTCTTCACTATAACTACCCAGCCACCTCTCTCTTCTCTATAACTACCCAGCCACCTCTCTCTTCACTATAACTACCCAGCCACCTCTCTCTACACTATAACTACCCAGACACCTCTCTCTTCACTATAACTACCCAGCCTCCACTACACTATAACTACCCAGCCTCCTCTTCACTATAACTACCCAGCCTCCTCTACACTATAACTACCCAGCCTCCTCTTCACTATAACTACCCAGCCTCCTATACACTATAACTACCCAGCCTCCTCTTCACTATAACTACCCAGCCTCCTCTTCACTATAACTACCCAGCCACCTCTCTCTTCTCTATAACTACCCAGCCTCCTCTCTCTACACTATAACTACCCAGCATCCTCTACACTATAACTACCCAGCCTCCAGTACACTATAACTACCCAGCCTCCTCTACACTATAACTACCCAGCATCCTCTACACTATAACTACCCAGCCTCCCCTACACTATAACTACCCAGCCACCTCTCTCTTCTCTATAACTACCCAGCCTCTCTCTCTTCACTATAACTACCCAGCCACCTCTCTCTTCACTATAACTACCCAGCCACCTCTCTCTTCACTATAACTACCCAGCATCCTCTACACTATAACTACCCAGCCACCTCTCTCATCACTATAACTACCCAGCATCCTCTACACTATAACTACCCAGCCTCCTCTACACTATAATTACCCAGCCTCCTCTACACTATAACTACCCAGCATCCTCTACACTATAACTACCCAGCCACCTCTCTCTTCACTATAACTACCCAGCCTCCTCTTCACCATAACTACCCAGCCTCCTCTACACTATAACTACCCAGCATCCTCTACACTATAACTACCCAGCCTCCCCTACACTATAACTACCCAGCCACCTCTCTCTTCTCTATACCTACCCAGCCTCCTCTCTCTTCACTATAACTACCCAGCCACCTCTCTCTTCACTATAACTACCCAGCATCCTCTACACTATAACTACCCAGCCTCCCCTACACTATAACTACCCAGCCACCTCTCTCTTCTCTATAACTACCCAGCCTCCTCTCTCTTCACTATAACTACCCATCCACCTCTCTCTTCACTATAACTACCCAGCATCCTCTACACTATAACTACCCAGCC
Organism: Oncorhynchus nerka; assembly: GCF_034236695.1. Lineage (NCBI taxonomy): Eukaryota > Metazoa > Chordata > Actinopteri > Salmoniformes > Salmonidae > Oncorhynchus > Oncorhynchus nerka. The sequence continues at coordinate 83,638,427 of NC_088423.1, forward strand.
TCCCCTACACTATAACTACCCAGCCTCCTCTCTCTACACTATAACTACCCAGCATCCTCTACACTATAACTACCCAGCCTCCAGTACACTATAACTACCCAGCCACCTCTACACTATAACTACCCAGCCTCCTCTACACGAGAACTACCCAGCCTCACCTCTCTTCACTACAACTACCCAGCATCCTCTACACTATAACTACCCAGCATCCTCTACACTATAACTACGCAGCCTCCTCTACACTATAACTACCCAGTCTCCTCCCTCTACACTATAACTACCCAGCCTCCTCTTCACTATAACTACCCAGCATCCTCTACACTATAACTACCCAGCCTCATCTACACTATAACTACCCTGCCTCCTCTACACTATAACTACCCAGCCTCCTCTTCACTATAACTACCCAGCCACCTCTCTCTTCACTATAACTACCCAGCCTCCTCTACACTATAACTACCCATCCTCCTCTACACTATAACTACCCAGCCTCCCCTACACTATAACTACCCAGCCACCTCTCTCTTCACTATAACTACCCAGCCACCTCTCTCTTCACTATAACTACCCAGCATCCTCTACACTATAACTACCCAGCCACCTCTCTCTTCACTATAACTACCCAGCATCCTCTACACTATAACTACCCAGCCTCCTCTACACTATAACTACCCAGCATCCTCTACACTATAACTACCCAGCCACCTCTCTCTTCACTATAACTACCCAGCCTCCTCTTCACCATAACTACCCAGCCTCCTCTACACTATAACTACCCAGCATCCTCTACACTATAACTACCCAGCCTCCCTACACTATAACTACCCAGCCACCTCTCTCTTCTCTATACCTACCCAGCCTCCTCTCTCTTCACTATAACTACCCAGCCACCTCTCTTCACTATAACTACCCAGCATCCTCTACACTATAACTACCCAGCCTCCCCTACACTATAACTACCCAGCCACCTCTCTTCTCTATAACTACCCAGCCTCCTCTCTCTTCACTATAACTACCCATCCACCTCTCTCTTCACTATAACTACCCAGCATCCTCTACACTATAACTACCCAGCCTCCCCTACACTATAACTACCCAGCCTCCTCTCTCTACACTATAACTACCCAGCATCCTCTACACTATAACTACCCAGCCTCCAGTACACTATAACTACCCAGCCACCTCTACACTATAACTACCCAGCCTCCTCTACACGAGAACTACCCAGCCTCACCTCTCTTCACTACAACTACCCAGCATCCTCTACACTATAACTACCCAGCATCCTCTACACTATAACTACGCAGCCTCCTCTACACTATAACTACCCAGTCTCCTCCCTCTACACTATAACTACCCAGCCTCCTCTACACTATAACTACCCAGCCTCCTCTACACTATAACTACCCAGCCTCATCTACACTATAACTACCCAGCCACCTCTCTCTTCACTATAACTACCCAGCATCCTCTACACTATAACTACCCAGCCTCCTCTACACTATAACTACCCTGCCTCCTCTACACTATAACTACCCAGCCTCCTCTTCACTATAACTACCCAGCCACCTCTCTCTTCACTATAACTACCCAGCCTCCTCTACACTATAACTACCCATCCTCCTCTACACTATAACTACCCAGACTCCTCTACACTATAACTACCCATCCTCCTCTACACTATAACTACCCAGCCTCCCCTACACTATAACTACCCAGCCACCTCTCTCTTCTCTATAACTACCCAGCCTCCTCTCTCTTCACTATAACTACCCAGCCACCTCTCTCTTCACTATAACTACCCAGCCACCTCTCTCTTCACTATAACTACCCAGCATCCTCTACACTATAACTACCCAGCCACCTCTCTCTTCACTATAACTACCCAGCATCCTCTACACTATAACTACCCAGCCTCCTCTACACTATAACTACCCAGCATCCTCTACACTATAACTACCCAGCCACCTCTCTCTTCACTATAACTACCCAGCCTCCTCTTCACCATAACTACCCAGCCTCCTCTACACTATAACTACCCAGCATCCTCTACACTATAACTACCCAGCCTCCCCTACACTATAACTACCCAGCCACCTCTCTCTTCTCTATACCTACCCAGCCTCCTCTCTCTTCACTATAACTACCCAGCCACCTCTCTCTTCACTATAACTACCCAGCATCCTCTACACTATAACTACCCAGCCTCCCCTACACTATAACTACCCAGCCACCTCTCTCTTCTCTATAACTACCCAGCCTCCTCTCTTCACTATAACTACCCATCCACCTCTCTCTTCACTATAACTACCCAGCATCCTCTACACTATAACTACCCAGCCTCCCTACACTATAACTACCCAGCCTCCCTCTCTACACTATAACTACCCAGCATCCTCTACACTATAACTACCCAGCCTCCAGTACACTATAACTACCCAGCCACCTCTACACTATAACTACCCAGCCTCCTCTACACGAGAACTACCCAGCCTCACCTCTCTTCACTACAACTACCCAGCATCCTCTACACTATAACTACCCAGCATCCTCTACACTATAACTACGCAGCCTCCTCTACACTATAACTACCCAGTCTCCTCCTCTACACTATAACTACCCAGCCCCTCTACACTATAACTACCCAGCCTCCTCTACACTATAACTACCCAGCCTCATCTACACTATAACTACCCAGCCACCTCTCTCTTCACTATAACTACCCAGCATCCTCTACACTATAACTACCCAGCCTCCTCTACACTATAACTACCCTGCCTCCTCTACACTATAACTACCCAGCCTCCTCTTCACTATAACTACCCAGCCACCTCTCTCTTCACTATAACTACCCAGCCTCCTCTACACTATAACTACCCATCCTCCTCTACACTATAACTACCCAGACTCCTCTACACTATAACTACCCATCCTCCTCTACACTATAACTACCCAGCCTCCCTACACTATAACTACCCAGCCACCTCTTCTCTATAACTACCCAGCCTCCTCTCTCTTCACTATAACTACCCAGCCACCTCTCTCTTCACTATAACTACCCAGCCACCTCTCTCTTCACTATAACTACCCAGCATCCTCTACACTATAACTACCCAGCCACCTCTCTCTTCACTATAACTACCCAGCATCCTCTACACTATAACTACCCAGCCTCCTCTACACTATAACTACCCAGCATCCTCTACACTATAACTACCCAGCCACCTCTCTCTTCACTATAACTACCCAGCCTCCTCTTCACCATAACTACCCAGCCTCCTCTACACTATAACTACCCAGCATCCTCTACACTATAACTACTCAGCCTCCTCTACACTATAACTACCCATCCTCCTCTACACTATAACTACCCAGACTCCTCTACACTATAACTACCCAGCATCCTCTACACTATAACTACGCAGCCTCCTCTACACTATAACTACCCAGTCTCCTCCCTCTACACTATAACTACCCAGCCTCCTCTACACTATAACTACCCAGCCTCCTCTACACTATAACTACCAGGCATCCTCTACACTATAATTACCCAGCCTCCTCTACACTATAACTACCCAGCATCCTCTACACTATAACTACCCAACCACCTCTCTTCACTATAACTACCCAGCCTCCTCTTCACCATAACTACCCAGCCTCCTCTACACTATAACTACCCAGCATCCTCTACACTATAACTACCCAGCCTCCCCTACACTATAACTACCCAGCCACCTCTCTCTTCTCTATAACTACCCAGCCTCCTCTCTCTTCACTATAACTACCCAGCCACCTCTCTCTTCACTATAACTACCCAGCCACCTCTCTCTTCACTATAACTACCCAGCATCCTCTACACTATAACTACCCAGCCACCTCTCTCTTCACTATAACTACCCAGCATCCTCTACACTATAACTACCCAGCCTCCTCTACACTATAATTACCCAGCCTCCTCTACACTATAACTACCCAGAATCCTCTACACTATAACTACCCAGCCACCTCTCTCTTCACTATAACTACCCAGCCTCCTCTTCCCATAACTACCCAGCCTCCTCTACACTATAACTACCCAGCATCCTCTACACTATAACTACCCAGCCTCCCCTACACTATAACTACCCAGCCACCTCTCTCTTCTCTATACCTACCCAGCCTCCTCTCTCTTCACTATAACTACCCAGCCACCTCTCTCTTCACTATAACTACCCAGCATCCTCTACACTATAACTACCCAGCCTCCCTACACTATAACTACCCAGCCACCTCTCTCTTCTCTATAACTACCCAGCCTCCTCTCTTCACTATAACTACCCATCCACCTCTCTTCACTATAACTACCCAGCATCCTCTACACTATAACTACCCAGCCTCCCCTACACTATAACTACCCAGCCTCCTCTCTCTACACTATAACTACCCAGCATCCTCTACACTATAACTACCCAGCCTCCAGTACACTATAACTACCCAGCCACCTCTACACTATAACTACCCAGCCTCCTCTACACGAGAACTACCCAGCCTCACCTCTCTTCACTACAACTACCCAGCATCCTCTACACTATAACTACCCAGCATCCTCTACACTATAACTACGCAGCCTCCTCTACACTATAACTACCCAGTCTCCTCCCTCTACACTATAACTACCCAGCCTCCTCTACACTATAACTACCCAGCCTCCTCTACACTATAACTACCCAGCCTCATCTACACTATAACTACCCAGCCACCTCTCTCTTCACTATAACTATCCAGCATCCTCTACACTATAACTACCCAGCCTCCTCTACACTATAACTACCCTGCCTCCTCTACACTATAACTACCCAGCCTCCTCTTCACTATAACTACCCAGCCACCTCTCTTCACTATAACTACCCAGCCTCCTCTACACTATAACTACCCATCCTCCTCTACACTATAACTACCCAGACTCCTCTACACTATAACTACCCAGCATCCTCTACACTATAACTACACAGCCTCCTCTACACTATAACTACCCAGTCTCCTCCCTCTACACTATAACTACCCAGCCTCCTCTACACTATAACTACCCAGACTCCTCTACACTATAACTACCAGGCATCCTCTACACTATAATTACCCAGCCTCCTCTACACTATAACTACCCAGCATCCTCTACACTATAACTACCCAACCACCTCTCTCTTCACTATAACTACCCAGCCTCCTCTTCACCATAACTACCCAGCCTCCTCTACACTATAACTACCCAGCATCCTCTACACATAACCACCCAGCCTCCCCTACACTATAACTACCCAGCCACCTCTCTCTTCTCTATAACTACCCAGCCTCCTCTCTCTTCACTATAACTACCCAGCCACTCTCTCTTCACTATAACTACCCAGCCACCTCTCTCTTCACTATAACTACCCAGCATCCTCTACACTATAACTACCCAGCCACCTCTCTCTTCACTATAACTACCCAGCATCCTCTACACTATAACTACCCAGCCTCCTCTACACTATAACTACCCAGCCTCCTCTACACTATAACTACCCAGCCTCCTCTACACTATAATTACCCAGCCTCCTCTACACTATAACTACCCAGCATCCTCTACACTATAACTACCCAGCCACCTCTCTCTTCACTATAACTACCCAGCCTCCTCTTCACCATAACTACCCAGCCTCCTCTACACTATAACTACCCAGCATCCTCTACACTATAACTACCCAGCCTCCCCTACACTATAACTACCCAGCCACCTCTCTCTTCTCTATACCTACCCAGCCTCTCTCTTCACTATAACTACCCAGCCACCTCTCTCTTCACTATAACTACCCAGCATCCTCTACACTATAACTACCCAGCCTCCTCTACACTATAACTACCCAGCCTCCTCTACACTATAACTACCCAGCCTCCTCTACACTATAACTACCCAGCCTCATCTACACTATAACTACCCAGCCTTCTCTACACTATAACTACCCAGCCTCATCTACACTATAACTACCCAGCCACCTCTCTCTTCACTATAACTACCCAGCCTCCTCTACACTATAACTACCAGCATCCTCTACACTATAACTACCCAGCCTCCCTACACTATAACTACCCAGCCACCTCTTCTCTATAACTACCCAGCCTCCTCTCTCTTCACTATAACTACCCAGCCACCTCTCTCTTCACTATAACTACCCAGCATCCTCTACACTATAACTACCCAGCCTCCCCTACACTATAACTACCCAGCCACCTCTCTCTTCTCTATAACTACCCAGCCTCCTCTCTCTACACTAACACTACCCAGCATCCTCTACACTATAACTACCCAGCCTCCCCTACACTATAACTACCCAGCCACCTCTCTCTTCTCTATTACTACCCAGCCTCCTCTCTCTACACTATAACTACCCAGCCTCCTCTCTCTACACTATAACTACCCAGCCTCCTCTTCACTATAACTACCCAGCCTCCTCTTCACTATAACTACCCAGCCTCCTCTTCACTATAACTATCCAGCCTCCTCTTCACTATAACTACCCAGCCCACTCTTCACTATAACTACCCACCCTCCTCTTCACTATAACAACCCAGCACCCTCTCTTCACTATAACTACCCAGCATCCTCTACACTATAACTACCCAGCCTCCTCTACACTATAACTACCCAGCCTCCTCTACACTATAACTACCCAGCCTCCTCTTCACTATAACTACCCAGCCTCCTCTTCACTATAACTACCCAGCCTCCTCTTCACTATAACTACCCAGCCTCCTCTTCACTATAACTATCCAGCCTCCTCTTCACTATAACTACCCAGCCTCCTCTACACTTTAACTACCCAGCATCCTCTATACTATAATTACCCAGCCTCATCTACACTATAACTACCCAGACTCAATTTCACTATAACTACCCAGCCTCCTCTATACTATAATTACCCATTCTCATCTACACTATAACTACCCAGCCTCAATTTCACTATAACGGCCCAGCCTCCTCTATAATATAACTACCCAGCCTCATCTCTCTACACTACAACTACCCAGCCTCATCTATACTAGAACTATCCAGCCTCCTCTCTCTATTCTCTAACTACCCAGCCTCCTCTATACTAGAACTATCCAGCCTCCTCTCTCTATACTATAACTACCCAGCCTCCTCTACACTATAACTACCCAGCCTCCTCTTCACTATAACTACCCAGCCTCCTCTACACTATAACTCCCCAGCCTCCTCTCTCTACACTATAACTACCCAGCCTCCTCTCTCTATACTATAACTACCCAGCCTCCTCTCTCTATACTATAACTACCCAGCCTCATCTCTCTACACTACAACTACCCAGCCTCCCCTACACTATAACTACCCAGCCACCTCTCTCTTCTCTATTACTACCCAGCCTCCTCTCTCTACACTATAACTACCCAGCCTCCTCTTCACTATAACTACCCAGCACCCTCTCTCTTCACTATAACTACCCAGCATCCTCTACACTATAACTACCCAGCCTCCTCTACACTATAACTACCCAGCCTCCTCTTCACTATAACTACCCAGCCTCCTCTTCACTATAACTACCCAGCCTCCTCTTCACTATAACTACCCAGCCTCCTCTTCACTATAACTACCCAGCCTCCTCTTCACTATAACTACCCAGCCTCCTCTACACTTTAATTACCCAGCATCCTCTATACTATAATTACCCAGCGTCATCTACACTATAACTACCCAGACTCAATTTCACTATAACTACCCAGCCTCCTCTATACTATAATTACCCATTCTCATCTACACTATAACTACCCAGCCTCAATTTCACTATAACGGCCCAGCCTCCTCTATAATATAACTACCCAGCCTCATCTCTCTACACTACAACTACCCAGCCTCCTCTATACTAGAACTATCCAGCCTCCTCTCGCTATTCTCTAACTACACAGCCTCCTCTATACTAGAACTATCCAGCCTCCTCTCTCTATACTATAACTACCCAGCCTCCTCTACACTATAACTTCCCAATCTCCTCTCTCTATACTATAACTACGCAGCCTCCTCTACACTATAACTACCCAGCCACCTCTCTCTACACTATAACTACCCAGCCTCCTCTACACGAGAACTACCCAGCCTCACCTCTCTTCACTACAACTACCCAGCATCCTCTACACTATAACTACCCAGCATCCTCTACACTATAACTACCCAGCCTCCTCTACACTATAACTACCCTGCCTCCTCTACACTATAACTACCAAGCCTCCTCTCTCTACACTATAACTAACCAGCCCTCTACACTATAACTACCCAGCCTCCTCTCGACACTATAACTACCCAGCCTCCTCTACACTATAACTACACAGCATCCTCTACACTATAACTACCCAGCGTCCTCTACACTATAACTACCAAGCATCCTCTACACTATAACTTCCCAGCCTCCTCTACACTATAACTACACAGCCTCCTCTAAACAATAACAACCCAGCCTCCTCTACACTATAACTACCCAGCATCCTCTACACTATAACTACCCAGCCTCCTCTATACTATAATTACCCAGCCTCATCTACACTATAACTACCCAGCCTCAACTTCACTATAACGGCCCAGCCTCCTCTATACTATAATTACCCAGCCTCATCTACACTATAACTACCCAGCCTCAACTTCAATATAACGGCCCAGCCTCCTCTATACTATAACTACCCAGCCTCATCTCTCTACACTATAACTACCCAGCCTCAACTTCACTATAACGGCCCAGCCTCCTCTATACTATAACTCCCCACCCTCATCTCTCTATACTATTACTATCCAGCCTCCTCTCTATATACTATAACTACCCAGCCTCCTCTCTCTACACTATAACTACCCAGCCTCCTCTACACTTTAACTACCCAGCATCCTCTATACTATAATTACCCAGCCTCATCTACACTATAACTACCCAGACTCAATTTCACAATAACTACCCAGCCTCCTCTATACTATAATTACCCATTCTCATCTACACTATAACTACCCAGCCTCAATTTCACTATAACGGCCCAGCCTCCTCTATACTATAACTACCCAGCCTCATCTCTCTACACTACAACTACCCAGCCTCCTCTATACTAGAACTATCCAGCCTCCTCTCTCTATTCTCTAACTACCCAGCCTCCTCTATACTAGAACTATCCAGCCTCCTCTCTCTATACTATAACTACCCAGGCTCCTCTACACTATAACTACCCAGCCTCCTCTACACTATAACTTCCCAGTCTCCTCTCTCTATACTATAACTACCCAGCCTCCTCTCTCTATACTATAACTACCCAGCCTCCTCTCTCTACACTATAACTACCCAGCCTCCTCTCTCTATACTATAACTACCCAGCCTCCTATACACTATAACTACCCAGCCTCCTCTACACTATAACTACCCAGCATCCTCTACACTATAACTACCCAGCCTCCTCTACACTATAACTACCCATCATACTCTACACTATAACTACCCAGCGTCCTCTACACTATAACTACCCAGCCTCCTCTATACTATAATTACCCAGTCTCATCGACACTATAACTATCCAGCCTCCTCTACACTATAACTACCCAGCCTCCTCTACACAATAATTATCCAGCCTCCACTACACTACAACTACCCAGCATCCTCTACACTATAACAACCCTGCCTCGTCTCTCTACACTAAAATGTCCCAGCCTCCTATACACTATAACTACCCAGCCTCCTCTACACTATAACTACCCAGCATCCTCTACACTATAACTACCCAGCCTCCTCTATACTATAATTACCCAGCCTCATCTACACTATAACTACCCAGCCTCCTCTACACAATAATTATCCAGCCTCCACTACACTACAACTACCCAGCATCCTCTACACTATAACAACCCTGCCTCGTCTCTCTACACTAAAATTTCCCAGCCTCCTATACACTATAACTACCCAGCCTCCTCTACACTATAACTACCCAGCATCCTCTACACTATAACTACCCAGCCTCCTCTACACTATAACTACCCATCATACTCTACACTATAACTACCCAGCATCCTCTACACTATAACTACCCAGCCTCCTCTATACTTTAATTACCCAGCCTCATCTAACTATAACTACCCAGCCTCAACTTCACTATAACGGCCCAGCCTCCTCTATACTATAACTACACAGCATCCTCTACACTATAACTACCCAGCGTCCTCTACACTATAACTACCAAGCATCCTCTACACTATAACTACCCAGCCTCCTCTATACTATAATTACCCAGTCTCATCGACACTATAACTACCCAGCCTCAACCTCACTATAACGGCCCAGCCTCCTCTATACTATAATTACCCAGCCTCATCTACACTATAACTACACAGCATCCTCTACACTATAACTACCCAGCCTCCTCTACACTATAACTACCAAGCATCCTCTACACTATAACTTCCCAGCCTCCTCTACACTATAACTACACAGCCTCGTCTAAACAATAACAACCCAGCCTCCTCTACACTATAACTACCCAGCCTCCTCTATACTATAATTACCCAGCCTCATCTACACTATAACTACTTAGCCTCAACTTCACTATAACGGCCCAGCCTCCTCTATACTATAATTACCCAGCCTCATCTACACTATAACTACCCAGCCTCAACTTCAATATAACGGCCCAGCCTCCCTATACTATAACTACCCAGACTCATCTCTCTACACTATAACTACCCAGCCTCAACTCTCACTATAACGGCCCAGCCTCCTCTATACTATAACTCCCCACCCTCATCTCTCTATACTATTACTATCCAACCTCCTCTCTATATACTATAACTACCCAGCCTCCTCTCTCTACACTATAACTACCCAGCCTCCTCTACACTTTAACTACCCAGCATCCTCTATACTATAATTACCCAGCCTCATCTACACTATAACTACCCAGACTCAATTTCACTATAACTACCCAGCCTCCTCTATACTATAATTACCCATTCTCATCTACACTATAACTACCTAGCCTCAATTTCACTATAACGGCCCAGCTTCCTCTATACTATAACTACCCAGCCTCATCTCTCTATACTATACCTACCCAGCCTCCTCTCTCTATACTATAACTACCCAGCAGCTTCTCTCTACACTATAATTAGAAAGCCTCCTCTCTCTACACTACAACTACCCAGCATCCACTATACAATAACTACCCAGCCTCCTCTCCCTACACTACAACTACCCATCCTCCTCTACACTAAGACTACCCAGCCTCCTCTATATTATAACTACCAAGGTTCCACTCTCCACACTACAACTACCTAGCCTCCTCTACAACATAACTACCCAGCCTCCTTTATACTATAACTATCCAGCCTCCTCTACACTATAACTACACAGCCTCCTCTACACAATAATTATCCAGCCTCCACTACACTACAACTACCCAGCATCCTCTACACTATAACAACCCTGCCTCGTCTCTCTACACTAAAATGTCCCAGCCTCCTATACACTATAACTACCCAGCCTCCTCTACACTATAACTACCCAGCATCCTCTACACTATAACTACCCAGCCTCCTCTACACTATAACTACCCATCATACTCTACACTATAACTACCCAGCATCCTCTACACTATAACTACCCAGCCTCCTCTATACTATAATTACCCAGCCTCATCTACACTATAACTACCCAGCCTCCTCTACACAATAATTATCCAGCCTCCACTACACTACAACTACCCAGCATCCTCTACACTATAACAACCCTGCCTCGTCTCTCTACACTAAAATTTCCCAGCCTCCTATACACTATAACTACCCAGCCTCCTCTACACTATAACTACCCAGCATCCTCTACACTATAACTACCCAGCCTCCTCTACACTATAACTACCCATCATACTCTACACTATAACTACCCAGCATCCTCTACACTATAACTACCCAGCCTCCTCTATACTTTAATTACCCAGCCTCATCTAACTATAACTACCCAGCCTCAACTTCACTATAACGGCCCAGCCTCCTCTATACTATAACTACACAGCATCCTCTACACTATAACTACCCAGCGTCCTCTACACTATAACTACCAAGCATCCTCTACACTATAACTACCCAGCCTCCTCTATACTATAATTACCCAGTCTCATCGACACTATAACTACCCAGCCTCAACCTCACTATAACGGCCCAGCCTCCTCTATACTATAATTACCCAGCCTCATCTACACTATAACTACACAGCATCCTCTACACTATAACTACCCAGCCTCCTCTACACTATAACTACCAAGCATCCTCTACACTATAACTTCCCAGCCTCCTCTACACTATAACTACACAGCCTCGTCTAAACAATAACAACCCAGCCTCCTCTACACTATAACTACCCAGCCTCCTCTATACTATAATTACCCAGCCTCATCTACACTATAACTACTTAGCCTCAACTTCACTATAACGGCCCAGCCTCCTCTATACTATAATTACCCAGCCTCATCTACACTATAACTACCCAGCCTCAACTTCAATATAACGGCCCAGCCTCCTCTATACTATAACTACCCAGCCTCATCTCTCTACACTATAACTACCCAGCCTCAACTTCACTATAACGGCCCAGCCTCCTCTATACTATAACTCCCCACCCTCATCTCTCTATACTATTACTATCCAACCTCCTCTCTATATACTATAACTACCCAGCCTCCTCTCTCTACACTATAACTACCCAGCCTCCTCTACACTTTAACTACCCAGCATCCTCTATACTATAATTACCCAGCCTCATCTACACTATAACTACCCAGACTCAATTTCACTATAACTACCCAGCCTCCTCTATACTATAATTACCCATTCTCATCTACACTATAACTACCTAGCCTCAATTTCACTATAACGGCCCAGCTTCCTCTATACTATAACTACCCAGCCTCATCTCTCTATACTATACCTACCCAGCTCTCTCTATACTATAACTACCCAGCAGCTTCTCTCTACACTATAATTAGAAAGCCTCCTCTCTCTACACTACAACTACCCAGCATCCACTATACAATAACTACCCAGCCTCCTCTCCCTACACTACAACTACCCATCCTCCTCTACACTAAGACTACCCAGCCTCCTCTATATTATAACTACCAAGGTTCCACTCTCCACACTACAACTACCTAGCCTCCTCTACAACATAACTACCCAGCCTCCTTTATACTATAACTATCCAGCCTCCTCTACACTATAACTACCCAGCCTCCTCTACACAATAATTATCCAGCCTCCACTACACTACAACTACCCAGCATCCTCTACACTATAACAACCCTGCCTCGTCTCTCTACACTAAAATGTCCCAGCCTCCTATACACTATAACTACCCAGCCTCCTCTACACTATAACTACCCAGCATCCTCTACACTATAACTACCCAGCCTCCTCTACACTATAACTACCCATCATACTCTACACTATAACTACCCAGCATCCTCTACACTATAACTACCCAGCCTCCTCTATACTATAATTACCCAGCCTCATCTACACTATAACTACCCAGCCTCCTCTACACAATAATTATCCAGCCTCCACTACACTACAACTACCCAGCATCCTCTACACTATAACAACCCTGCCTCGTCTGTCTACACTAAAATTTCCCAGCCTCCTATACACTATAACTACCCAGCCTCCTCTACACTATAACTACCCAGCATCCTCTACACTATAACTACCCAGCCTCCTCTACACTATAACTACCCATCATACTCTACACTATAACTACCCAGCATCCTCTACACTATAACTACCCAGCCTCCTCTATACTTTAATTACCCAGCCTCATCTAACTATAACTACCCAGCCTCAACTTCACTATAACGGCCCAGCCTCCTCTATACTATAATTACCCAGCCTCATCTACACTATAACTACACAGCATCCTCTACACTATAACTACCCAGCCTCCTCTACACTATAACTACCAAGCATCCTCTACACTATAACTTCCCAGCCTCCTCTACACTATAACTACACAGCCTCCTCTAAACAATAACAACCCAGCCTCCTCTACACTATAACTACCCAGCATCCTCTACACTATAACTACCCAGCCTCCTCTATACTATAAGTACCCAGTATCCTCTACACTATAACTACCCAGCCTCCTCTATACTATAATTACCCAGCCTCATCTACACTATAACTACTTAGCCTCAATCTCACTATAACGGCCCAGCCTCCTCTATACTATAATTACCCAGCCTCATCTACACTATAACTACCCAGCCTCAACTTCAATATAACGGCCCAGCCTCCTATACTATAACTACCCAGCCTCATCTCTCTATACTATTACTATCCAGCCTCCCTCTATATACTATAACTACCCAGCCTCCTCTCTACACTATAACTACCCAGCCTCCTCTACACTATAACTACCCTGCCACATCTCTCTATACTATTACTATCCAGCCTCCTCTCTATATACTATAACTACCCAGCCTCATCTCTCTACACTATAACTACCCAGCCTCAACTTCACTATAACGGCCCAGCCTCCTCTATACTATAACTCCCCACCCTCATCTCTCTATACTATTACTATCCAGCCTCCTCTCTATATACTATATCTACCCAGCCTCCTCTCTCTACACTATAACTACCCAGCCTTCTCTACACTTTAACTACCCAGCATCCTCTATACTATAATTACCCAGCCTCATCTACACTATAACTACCCAGACTCAATTTCACTATAACTACCCAGCCTCCTCTATGCTATAATTACCCATTCTCATCTACACTATAACTACCCAGTCTCAATTTCACTATAACGGCCCAGCTTCCTCTATACTATAACTACCCAGCCTCATCTCTCTACACTACAACTACCCAGCCTCATCTATACTAGAACTATCCAGCCTCCTCTCTCTATTCTCTAACTACCCAGCCTCCTCTATACTAGAACTATCCAGCCTCCTCTCTCTATACTATAACTACCCAGCCTCCTCTACACTATAACTACCCAGCCTCCTCTCTCTATACTATAACTACCCAGCCTCCTCTCTCTATACTATAACTACCCAGCCTCCTCTCTCTATACTATAACTACCCAGCCGCCTCTCTCTACACTATAACTAGAAAGCCTCCTCTCTCTACACTACAACTACCCAGCATCCACTATACCATAACTACCCATCCTCCTCTACACTAAGACTACCCAGCCTCCTCTATACTATAACTACCAAGGTTCCACTCTCCACACTACAACTACCTAGCCTCCTCTACAACATAACTACCCAGCCTCCTTTATAACTTTAACTATCCAGCCTCCTCTACACTATAACTACCCAGCCTCCTCTACACTATAACTACCCAGCCTCCTCTACACTATAACTACCCAGCCTCCTCTACACTATAACTACCCAGCCTCCTCTACACTATAACTACCCAGCCTCCTCTACGCTATAACTACCCAGCCTCCTACACTATAACTACCCAGCCACCTCTACACTATAACTACCCAGCCTCCTCTACACTGTAACTACCCAGCCTCCTCTACACTATAACTACCCAGTCTACTCTACACTATAACTACCCAGCCACCTCTACACTATAACTACCCAGCCTCCTCTACACTGTAACTACCCAGCCTCCTCTACACTATAACTACCCAGCCTCCTCTATACTATAGTTACCCAGCCTCATCTACACTATAACTACTTAGCCTCAACTTCACTATAACGGCCCAGCCTCCTCTATACTATAATTACCCAGCCTCATCTACACTATAACTACCCAGCCTCAACTTCAATATAACGGCCCAGCCTCCTCTATACTATAACTACCCAGCCTCATCTCTCTACACTATAACTACCCAGCCTCCTCTACACTATAACTACCCATCATACTCTACACTATAACTACCCAGCATCCTCTACACTATAACTACCCAGCCTCCTCTACACTATAACTACCCAGCCTCCTCTACACTATAACTACCCAGCCTCCTCTACGCTATAACTACCCAGCCTCCTCTACACTATAACTACCCA
Organism: Oncorhynchus nerka; assembly: GCF_034236695.1. Classification (NCBI taxonomy): domain Eukaryota; kingdom Metazoa; phylum Chordata; class Actinopteri; order Salmoniformes; family Salmonidae; genus Oncorhynchus; species Oncorhynchus nerka. The sequence goes on from NC_088423.1 coordinate 83,654,492, forward strand.
GCCACCTCTACACTATAACTACCCAGCCTCCTCTACACTATAACTACCCAGCCACCTCTACACTATAACTACCCAGCCTCCTCTACACTATAACTACCCAGTCTCCTCTACACTATAACTACCCAGACTCCTCTACACTATAACTACCCAGCCTCTCTACACTATAACTACCCAGCCTCATCTCTCCACACTATAACTACCCATCCTCCTCTATACTATAACTACCCAGCATCCTCTATAACTACCCAGCCTCCTCTACACTGTAACTACCCAGCCTCCTCTACACTATAACTACCCAGCCTCCTCTACACTATAACTACCCAGCCTCCTCTACACTATAACTACCCAGCCTCCTCTACACTATAACTACCCAGCCTCATCTCTCCACACTATAACTACCCATCCTCCTCTATACTATAACTACCCAGCATCCTCTATAACTACCCAGCCTCCTCTACACTGTAACTACCCAGCCTCCTCTACACTATAACTACCCAGCCTCCTCTACACTATAACTACCCAGCCTCCTCTACACTATAACTACCCAGCCACCTCTACACTATAACTACCCAGCCTCCTCTACACTATAACTACCCAGCCTCCTCTACACAATAACTACCCAGCCTCCTCTACACTATAACTACCCAGCCTCCTCTTTCTACACTATAACAACCCAGCCTCCTCTATGCTATAACTACCCAGCCTCCTCTACACTATAACTACACAGCCTCCTCTTCACTACAACTACCCAGCCTCCTCTACACTATAACTACCCATCCTCCTCTACACTATAACTACCCAGACTCCTCTACACTATAACTACCCAGCCTCATCTACACTATAACTACCCAGCCACCTCTCTTCACTATAACTACCCAGCATCCTCTACACTATAACTACCCAGCCTCCTCTACACTATAACTACCCTGCCTCCTCTACACTATAACTACCCAGCCTCCTCTTCACTATAACTACCCAGCCACCTCTCTCTTCACTATAACTACCCAGCCTCCTCTACACTATAACTACCCATCCTCCTCTACACTATAACTACCCAGACTCCTCTACACTATAACTACCCATCCTCCTCTACACTATAACTACCCAGCCTCCCCTACACTATAACTACCCAGCCACCTCTCTTCTCTATAACTACCCAGCCTCCTCTCTTCACTATAACTACCCAGCCACCTCTCTCTTCACTATAACTACCCAGCCACCTCTCTCTTCACTATAACTACCCAGCATCCTCTACACTATAACTACCCAGCCACCTCTCTCTTCACTATAACTACCCAGCATCCTCTACACTATAACTACCCAGCCTCCTCTACACTATAACTACCCAGCATCCTCTACACTATAACTACCCAGCCACTCTCTCTTCACTATAACTACCCAGCCTCCTCTTCACCATAACTACCCAGCCTCCTCTACACTATAACTACCCAGCATCCTCTACACTATAACTACCCAGCCTCCCTACACTATAACTACCCAGCCACCTCTCTCTTCTCTATACCTACCCAGCCTCCCTCTCTTCACTATAACTACCCAGCCACCTCTCTCTTCACTATAACTACCCAGCATCCTCTACACTATAACTACCCAGCCTCCCCTACACTATAACTACCCAGCCACCTCTCTCTTCTCTATAACTACCCAGCCTCCTCTCTCTTCACTATAACTACCCATCCACCTCTCTCTTCACTATAACTACCCAGCATCCTCTACACTATAACTACCCAGCCTCCCCTACACTATAACTACCCAGCCTCCTCTCTCTACACTATAACTACCCAGCATCCTCTACACTATAACTACCCAGCCTCCAGTACACTATAACTACCCAGCCACCTCTACACTATAACTACCCAGCCTCCTCTACACGAGAACTACCCAGCCTCACCTCTCTTCACTACAACTACCCAGCATCCTCTACACTATAACTACCCAGCATCCTCTACACTATAACTACGCAGCCACCTCTCTCTTCACTATAACTACCCAGCCACCTCTCTCTTCACTATAACTACCCAGCATCCTCTACACTATAACTACCCAGCCACCTCTCTCTTCACTATAACTACCCAGCATCCTCTACACTATAACTACCCAGCCTCCTCTACACTATAACTACCCAGCATCCTCTACACTATAACTACCCAGCCACCTCTCTCTTCACTATAACTACCCAGCCTCCTCTTCACCATAACTACCCAGCCTCCTCTACACTATAACTACCCAGCATCCTCTACACTATAACTACTCAGCCTCCTCTACACTATAACTACCCTGCCTCCTCTACACTATAACTACCCAGCCTCCTCTTCACTATAACTACCCAGCCACCTCTCTCTTCACTATAACTACCCAGCCTCCTCTACACTATAACTACCCATCCTCCTCTACACTATAACTACCCAGACCTCTACACTATAACTACCCAGCATCCTCTACACTATAACTACGCAGCCTCCTCTACACTATAACTACCCAGTCTCCTCCTCTACACTATAACTACCCAGCCTGCTCTACACTATAACTACCCAGCCTCCTCTACACTATAACTACCAGGCATCCTCTACACTATAATTACCCAGCCTCCTCTACACTATAACTACCCAGCATCCTCTACACTATAACTACCCAACCACCTCTCTTCACTATAACTACCCAGCCTCCTCTTCACCATAACTACCCAGCCTCCTCTACACTATAACTACCCAGCATCCTCTACACTATAACTACCCAGCCTCCCCTACACTATAACTACCCAGCCACCTCTCTCTTCTCTATAACTACCCAGCCTCCTCTCTCTTCACTATAACTACCCAGCCACCTCTCTCTTCACTATAACTACCCAGCCACCTCTCTCTTCACTATAACTACCCAGCATCCTCTACACTATAACTACCCAGCCACCTCTCTTCACTATAACTACCCAGCATCCTCTACACTATAACTACCCAGCCTCCTCTACACTATAATTACCCAGCCTCCTCTACACTATAACTACCCAGAATCCTCTACACTATAACTACCCAGCCACCTCTCTCTTCACTATAACTACCCAGCCTCCTCTTCCCATAACTACCCAGCCTCCTCTCTCTATACTATAACTACCCAGCCTCCTCTCTCTATACTATAACTACCCAGCCGCCTCTCTCTACACTATAACTAGAAAGCCTCCTCTCTCTACACTACAACTACCCAGCATCCACTATACCATAACTACCCATCCTCCTCTACACTAAGACTACCCAGCCTCCTCTATACTATAACTACCAAGGTTCCACTCTCCACACTACAACTACCTAGCCTCCTCTACAACATAACTACCCAGCCTCCTTTATAACTTTAACTATCCAGCCTCCTCTACACTATAACTACCCAGCCTCCTCTACACTATAACTACCCAGCCTCCTCTACACTATAACTACCCAGCCTCCTCTACACTATAACTACCCAGCCTCCTCTACACTATAACTACCCAGCCTCCTCTACGCTATAACTACCCAGCCTCCTCTACACTATAACTACCCAGCCACCTCTACACTATAACTACCCAGCCTCCTCTACACTGTAACTACCCAGCCTCACTCTACACTATAACTACCCAGTCTACTCTACACTATAACTACCCAGCCACCTCTACACTATAACTACCCAGCCTCCTCTACACTGTAACTACCCAGCCTCCTCTACACTATAACTACCCAGCCTCCTCTATACTATAATTACCCAGCCTCATCTACACTATAACTACTTAGCCTCAACTTCACTATAACGGCCCAGCCTCCTCTATACTATAATTACCCAGCCTCATCTACACTATAACTACCCAGCCTCAACTTCAATATAACGGCCCAGCCTCCTCTATACTATAACTACCCAGCCTCATCTCTCTACACTATAACTACCCAGCCTCCTCTACACTATAACTACCCATCATACTCTACACTATAACTACCCAGCATCCTCTACACTATAACTACCCAGCCTCCTCTACACTATAACTACCCAGCCTCCTCTACACTATAACTACCCAGCCTCCTCTACGCTATAACTACCCAGCCTCCTCTACACTATAACTACCCAGCCACCTCTACACTATAACTACCCAGCCTCCTCTACACTATAACTACCCAGCCACCTCTACACTATAACTACCCAGCCTCCTCTACACTATAACTACCCAGTCTCCTCTACACTATAACTACCCAGACTCCTCTACACTATAACTACCCAGCCTCCTCTACACTATAACTACCCAGCCTCATCTCTCCACACTATAACTACCCATCCTCCTCTATACTATAACTACCCAGCATCCTCTATAACTACCCAGCCTCCTCTACACTGTAACTACCCAGCCTCCTCTACACTATAACTACCCAGCCTCCTCTACACTATAACTACCCAGCCTCCTCTACACTATAACTACCCAGCCTCCTCTACACTATAACTACCCAGCCTCATCTCTCCACACTATAACTACCCATCCTCCTCTATACTATAACTACCCAGCATCCTCTATAACTACCCAGCCTCCTCTACACTGTAACTACCCAGCCTCCTCTACACTATAACTACCCAGCCTCCTCTACACTATAACTACCCAGCCTCTACACTATAACTACCCAGCCACCTCTACACTATAACTACCCAGCCTCCTCTACACTATAACTACCCAGCCTCCTCTACACAATAACTACCCAGCCTCCTCTACACTATAACTACCCAGCCTCCTCTTTCTACACTATAACAACCCAGCCTCCTCTATGCTATAACTACCCAGCCTCCTCTACACTATAACTACACAGCCTCCTCTTCACTACAACTACCCAGCCTCCTCTACACTATAACTACCCATCCTCCTCTACACTATAACTACCCAGACTCCTCTACACTATAACTACCCAGCCTCATCTACACTATAACTACCCAGCCACCTCTCTCTTCACTATAACTACCCAGCATCCTCTACACTATAACTACCCAGCCTCCTCTACACTATAACTACCCTGCCTCCTCTACACTATAACTACCCAGCCTCCTCTACACTATAACTACCCATCCTCCTCTACACTATAACTACCCAGACTCCTCTACACTATAACTACCCAGCCTCATCTACACTATAACTACCCAGCCTCCTCTCTCTATACTATAACTACCCAGCCTCCTCTCTCTATACTATAACTACCCAGCCGCCTCTCTCTACACTATAACTAGAAAGCCTCCTCTCTCTACACTACAACTACCCAGCATCCACTATACCATAACTACCCATCCTCCTCTACACTAAGACTACCCAGCCTCCTCTATACTATAACTACCAAGGTTCCACTCTCCACACTACAACTACCTAGCCTCCTCTACAACATAACTACCCAGCCTCCTTTATAACTTTAACTATCCAGCCTCCTCTACACTATAACTACCCAGCCTCCTCTACACTATAACTACCCAGCCTCCTCTACACTATAACTACCCAGCCTCTACACTATAACTACCCAGCCTCCTCTACACTATAACTACCCAGCCTCCCTACGCTATAACTACCCAGCCTCCTCTACACTATAACTACCCAGCCACCTCTACACTATAACTACCCAGCCTCCTCTACACTGTAACTACCCAGCCTCCTCTACACTATAACTACCCAGTCTACTCTACACTATAACTACCCAGCCACCTCTACACTATAACTACCCAGCCTCCTCTACACTGTAACTACCCAGCCTCCTCTACACTATAACTACCCAGCCTCCTCTATACTATAATTACCCAGCCTCATCTACACTATAACTACTTAGCCTCAACTTCACTATAACGGCCCAGCCTCCTCTATACTATAATTACCCAGCCTCATCTACACTATAACTACCCAGCCTCAACTTCAATATAACGGCCCAGCCTCCTCTATACTATAACTACCCAGCCTCATCTCTCTACACTATAACTACCCAGCCTCCTCTACACTATAACTACCCATCATACTCTACACTATAACTACCCAGCATCCTCTACACTATAACTACCCAGCCTCCTCTACACTATAACTACCCAGCCTCCTCTACACTATAACTACCCAGCCTCCTCTCTACGCTATAACTACCCAGCCTCCTCTACACTATAACTACCCAGCCACCTCTACACTATAACTACCCAGCCTCCTCTACACTATAACTACCCAGCCACCTCTACACTATAACTACCCAGCCTCCTCTACACTATAACTACCCAGTCTCCTCTACACTATAACTACCCAGACTCCTCTACACTATAACTACCCAGCCTCCTCTACACTATAACTACCCAGCCTCATCTCTCCACACTATAACTACCCATCCTCCTCTATACTATAACTACCCAGCATCCTCTATAACTACCCAGCCTCCTCTACACTGTAACTACCCAGCCTCCTCTACACTATAACTACCCAGCCTCCTCTACACTATAACTACCCAGCCTCCTCTACACTATAACTACCCAGCCTCCTCTACACTATAACTACCCAGCCTCATCTCTCCACACTATAACTACCCATCCTCCTCTATACTATAACTACCCAGCATCCTCTATAACTACCCAGCCTCCTCTACACTGTAACTACCCAGCCTCCTCTACACTATAACTACCCAGCCTCCTCTACACTATAACTACCCAGCCTCCTCTACACTATAACTACCCAGCCACCTCTACACTATAACTACCCAGCCTCCTCTACACTATAACTACCCAGCCTCCTCTACACAATAACTACCCAGCCTCCTCTACACTATAACTACCCAGCCTCCTCTTTCTACACTATAACAACCCAGCCTCCTCTATGCTATAACTACCCAGCCTCCTCTACACTATAACTACACAGCCTCCTCTTCACTACAACTACCCAGCCTCCTCTACACTATAACTACCCATCCTCCTACACTATAACTACCCAGACTCCTCTACACTATAACTACCCAGCCTCATCTACACTATAACTACCCAGCCACTCTCTTCACTATAACTACCCAGCATCCTCTACACTATAACTACCCAGCCTCCCTCTACACTATAACTACCCTGCCTCCTCTACACTATAACTACCCAGCCTCCTCTTCACTATAACTACCCAGCCACCTCTCTCTTCACTATAACTACCCAGCCTCCCTACACTATAACTACCCATCCTCCTCTACACTATAACTACCCAGACTCCTCTACACTATAACTACCCATCCTCCTCTACACTATAACTACCCAGCCTCCCCTACACTATAACTACCCAGCCACTCTCTTCTCTATAACTACCCAGCCTCCTCTCTCTTCACTATAACTACCCAGCCACCTCTCTCTTCACTATAACTACCCAGCCACCTCTCTTCACTATAACTACCCAGCATCCTCTACACTATAACTACCCAGCCACCTCTCTCTTCACTATAACTACCCAGCATCCTCTACACTATAACTACCCAGCCTCCTCTACACTATAACTACCCAGCATCCTCTACACTATAACTACCCAGCCACTCTCTTCACTATAACTACCCAGCCTCCTCTTCACCATAACTACCCAGCCTCCTCTACACTATAACTACCCAGCATCCTCTACACTATAACTACCCAGCCTCCCCTACACTATAACTACCCAGCCACCTCTCTTCTCTATACCTACCCAGCCTCCTCTCTTCACTATAACTACCCAGCCACCTCTCTCTTCACTATAACTACCCAGCATCCTCTACACTATAACTACCCAGCCTCCCCCTACACTATAACTACCCAGCATCCTCTACACTATAACTACTCAGCCTCCTCTACACTATAACTACCCAGCCTCCTCTACACTATAACTACCCAGCATCCTCTACACTATAACTACTCAGCCTCCTCTACACTATAACTACCCTGCCTCCTCTACACTATAACTACCCAGCCTCCTCTTCACTATAACTACCCAGCCACCTCTCTCTTCACTATAACTACCCAGCCTCCTCTACACTATAACTACCCATCCTCCTCTACACTATAACTACCCAGACTCCTCTACACTATAACTACCCAGCATCCTCTACACTATAACTACGCAGCCTCCTCTACACTATAACTACCCAGTCTCCTCCCTCTACACTATAACTACCCAGCCTCCTCTACACTATAACTACCCAGCCTCCTCTACACTATAACTACCAGGCATCCTCTACACTATAATTACCCAGCCTCCTCTACACTATAACTACCCAGCATCCTCTACACTATAACTACCCAACCACTCTCTTCACTATAACTACCCAGCCTCCTCTTCACCATAACTACCCAGCCTCCTCTACACTATAACTACCCAGCATCCTCTACACTATAACTACCCAGCCTCCCCTACACTATAACTACCCAGCCACCTCTCTTCTCTATAACTACCCAGCCTCCTCTCTTCACTATAACTACCCAGCCACTCTCTTCACTATAACTACCCAGCCACTCTCTTCACTATAACTACCCAGCATCCTCTACACTATAACTACCCAGCCACCTCTTCACTATAACTACCCAGCATCCTCTACACTATAACTACCCAGCCTCCTCTACACTATAATTACCCAGCCTCCTCTACACTATAACTACCCAGAATCCTCTACACTATAACTACCCAGCCACTCTCTTCACTATAACTACCCAGCCCCTCTTCCCATAACTACCCAGCCTCCTCTCTCTATACTATAACTACCCAGCCTCCTCTCTCTATACTATAACTACCCAGCCGCCTCTCTCTACACTATAACTACCCAGAAAGCCTCTCTCTACACTACAACTACCCAGCATCCACTATACCATAACTACCCATCCTCCTCTACACTAAGACTACCCAGCCTCCTCTATACTATAACTACCAAGGTTCCACTCTCCACACTACAACTACCTAGCCTCCTCTACAACATAACTACCCAGCCTCCTTTATAACTTTAACTATCCAGCCTCCTCTACACTATAACTACCCAGCCTCCTCTACACTATAACTACCCAGCCTCCTCTACACTATAACTACCCAGCCTCCTCTACACTATAACTACCCAGCCTCCTCTACACTATAACTACCCAGCCTCCTCTACGCTATAACTACCCAGCCTCCTCTACACTATAACTACCCAGCCACCTCTACACTATAACTACCCAGCCTCCTCTACACTGTAACTACCCAGCCTCCTCTACACTATAACTACCCAGTCTACTCTACACTATAACTACCCAGCCACCTCTACACTATAACTACCCAGCCTCCTCTACACTGTAACTACCCAGCCTCCTACACTATAACTACCCAGCCTCCTCTATACTATAATTACCCAGCCTCATCTACACTATAACTACTTAGCCTCAATCTCACTATAACGGCCCAGCCTCCTCTATACTATAATTACCCAGCCTCATCTACACTATAACTACCCAGCCTCAACTTCAATATAACGGCCCAGCCTCCTCTATACTATAACTACCCAGCCTCATCTCTCTACACTATAACTACCCAGCCTCCTCTACACTATAACTACCCATCATACTTACACTATAACTACCCAGCATCCTCTACACTATAACTACCCAGCCTCCTCTACACTATAACTACCCAGCCTCCTCTACACTATAACTACCCAGCCTCCCTCTACGCTATAACTACCCAGCCTCCTACACTATAACTACCCAGCCACCTCTACACTATAACTACCCAGCCTCCTCTACACTATAACTACCCAGCCACCTCTACACTATAACTACCCAGCCTCCTCTACACTATAACTACCCAGTCTCCTCTACACTATAACTACCCAGACTCCTCTACACTATAACTACCCAGCCTCCTCTACACTATAACTACCCAGCCTCATCTCTCCACACTATAACTACCCATCCTCCTCTATACTATAACTACCCAGCATCCATAACCAGCCTCCTCTACACTGTAACTACCCAGCCTCCTCTACACTATAACTACCCAGCCTCCTCTACACTATAACTACCCAGCCTCCTCTACACTATAACTACCCAGCCTCCTCTACACTATAACTACCCAGCCTCCTACACTATCTCATCCACACTATAACTACCCATCCTCCTCTATACTATAACTACCCAGCATCCTCTATAACTACCCAGCCTCCTCTACACTGTAACTACCCAGCCTCCTCTACACTATAACTACCCAGCCTCCTCTACACTATAACTACCCAGCCTCCTCTACACTATAACTACCCAGCCACCTCTACACTATAACTACCCAGCCTCCTCTACACTATAACTACCCAGCCTCCTCTACACAATAACTACCCAGCCTCCTCTACACTATAACTACCCAGCCTCCTCTTTCTACACTATAACAACCCAGCCTCCTCTATGCTATAACTACCCAGCCTCCTCTACACTATAACTACACAGCCTCCTCTTCACTACAACTACCCAGCCTCCTCTACACTATAACTACCCATCCTCCTCTACACTATAACTACCCAGACTCCTCTACACTATAACTACCCAGCCTCATCTACACTATAACTACCCAGCCACCCTCTCTTCACTATAACTACCCAGCATCCTCTACACTATAACTACCCAGCCTCCTCTACACTATAACTACCCTGCCTCCTCTACACTATAACTACCCAGCCTCCTCTTCACTATAACTACCCAGCCACTCTCTTCACTATAACTACCCAGCCTCCTCTACACTATAACTACCCATCCTCCTCTACACTATAACTACCCAGACTCCTCTACACTATAACTACCCATCCTCCTCTACACTATAACTACCCAGCCTCCCCTACACTATAACTACCCAGCCACCTCTCTCTTCTCTATAACTACCCAGCCTCCTCTCTCTTCACTATAACTACCCAGCCACCTCTCTTCACTATAACTACCCAGCCACCTCTTCACTATAACTACCCAGCATCCTCTACACTATAACTACCCAGCCACCTCTCTTCACTATAACTACCCAGCATCCTCTACACTATAACTACCCAGCCTCCTCTACACTATAACTACCCAGCATCCTCTACACTATAACTACCCAGCCACCTCTCTTCACTATAACTACCCAGCCTCCTCTTCACCATAACTACCCAGCCTCCTCTACACTATAACTACCCAGCATCCTCTACACTATAACTACCCAGCCTCCCCTACACTATAACTACCCAGCCACCTCTCTTCTCTATACCTACCCAGCCTCCTCTCTCTTCACTATAACTACCCAGCCACTCTCTTCACTATAACTACCCAGCATCCTCTACACTATAACTACCCAGCCTCCCTACACTATAACTACCCAGCCACTCTCTTCTCTATAACTACCCAGCCTCTCTCTCTTCACTATAACTACCCATCCACTCTCTTCACTATAACTACCCAGCATCCTCTACACTATAACTACCCAGCCTCCCTACACTATAACTACCCAGCCTCTCTCTCTACACTATAACTACCCAGCATCCTCTACACTATAACTACCCAGCCTCCAGTACACTATAACTACCCAGCCACCTCTACACTATAACTACCCAGCCTCCTACACGAGAACTACCCAGCCTCACCTCTCTTCACTACAACTACCCAGCATCCTCTACACTATAACTACCCAGCATCCTCTACACTATAACTACGCAGCCTCCTACACTATAACTACCCAGTCTCCTCCCTCTACACTATAACTACCCAGCCCCTCTACACTATAACTACCCAGCCTCCTCTACACTATAACTACCCAGCCTCATCTACACTATAACTACCCAGCCACCTCTCTCTTCACTATAACTACCCAGCATCCTCTACACTATAACTACCCAGCCTCCTCTACACTATAACTACCCTGCTCCTCTACACTATAACTACCCAGCCTCCTCTTCACTATAACTACCCAGCCACCTCTCTCTTCACTATAACTACCCAGCCTCCTCTACACTATAACTACCCATCCTCCTCTACACTATAACTACCCAGACTCCTCTACACTATAACTACCCATCCTCCTCTACACTATAACTACCCAGCCTCCCCTACACTATAACTACCCAGCCACCTCTCTCTTCTCTATAACTACCCAGCCTCCTCTCTTCACTATAACTACCCAGCCACCTCTCTCTTCACTATAACTACCCAGCCACCTCTCTCTTCACTATAACTACCCAGCATCCTCTACACTATAACTACCCAGCCACCTCTCTCTTCACTATAACTACCCAGCATCCTCTACACTATAACTACCCAGCCTCCTCTACACTATAACTACCCAGCATCCTCTACACTATAACTACCCAGCCACCTCTTCTTCACTATAACTACCCAGCCTCCCTTCACCATAACTACCCAGCCTCCTCTACACTATAACTACCCAGCATCCTCTACACTATAACTACTCAGCCTCCTCTACACTATAACTACCCTGCCTCCCTCTACACTATAACTACCCAGCCTCCTCTTCACTATAACTACCCAGCCACCTCTCTCTTCACTATAACTACCCAGCCTCCTCTACACTATAACTACCCATCCTCCTCTACACTATAACTACCCAGACTCCTCTACACTATAACTACCCAGCATCCTCTACACTATAACTACGCAGCCTCCTCTACACTATAACTACCCAGTCTCCTCCCTCTACACTATAACTACCCAGCCTCCTCTACACTATAACTACCCAGCCTCCTCTACACTATAACTACCAGGCATCCTCTACACTATAATTACCCAGCCTCCTCTACACTATAACTACCCAGCATCCTCTACACTATAACTACCCAACCACCTCTCTCTTCACTATAACTACCCAGCCTCCTCTTCACCATAACTACCCAGCCTCCTCTACACTATAACTACCCAGCATCCTCTACACTATAACTACCCAGCCTCCCCTACACTATAACTACCCAGCCACCTCTCTCTTCTCTATAACTACCCAGCCTCCTCTCTTCACTATAACTACCCAGCCACCTCTCTTCACTATAACTACCCAGCCACCTCTCTCTTCACTATAACTACCCAGCATCCTCTACACTATAACTACCCAGCCACCTCTCTCTTCACTATAACTACCCAGCATCCTCTACACTATAACTACCCAGCCTCCTCTACACTATAATTACCCAGCCTCCTCTACACTATAACTACCCAGAATCCTCTACACTATAACTACCCAGCCACCTCTCTTCACTATAACTACCCAGCCTCCTCTTCCCATAACTACCCAGCCTCCTCTACACTATAACTACCCAGCATCCTCTACACTATAACTACCCAGCCTCCTACACTATAACTACCCAGCCACCTCTCTCTTCTATACCTACCCAGCCTCCTCTTCTTCACTATAACTACCCAGCCACCTCTCTTCACTATAACTACCCAGCATCCTCTACACTATAACTACCCAGCCTCCCTACACTATAACTACCCAGCCACCCTCTCTTCTCTATAACTACCCAGCCTCCCTCTCTTCACTATAACTACCCATCCACCTCTCTTCACTATAACTACCCAGCATCCTCTACACTATAACTACCCAGCCTCCCCTACACTATAACTACCCAGCCTCCTCTCTCTACACTATAACTACCCAGCATCCTCTACACTATAACTACCCAGCCTCCAGTACACTATAACTACCCAGCCACCTCTACACTATAACTACCCAGCCTCCTCTACACGAGAACTACCCAGCCTCACCTCTTCACTACAACTACCCAGCATCCTCTACACTATAACTACCCAGCATCCTCTACACTATAACTACGCAGCCTCCTCTACACTATAACTACCCAGTCTCCTCCCTCTACACTATAACTACCCAGCCTCTACACTATAACTACCCAGCCTCCTCTACACTATAACTACCCAGCCTCATCTACACTATAACTACCCAGCCACCTCTCTTCACTATAACTATCCAGCATCCTCTACACTATAACTACCCAGCCTCCTCTACACTATAACTACCCTGCCTCCTCTACACTATAACTACCCAGCCTCCTCTTCACTATAACTACCCAGCCACCTCTCTCTTCACTATAACTACCCAGCCTCCTCTACACTATAACTACCCATCCTCCTCTACACTATAACTACCCAGACTCCTCTACACTATAACTACCCAGCATCCTCTACACTATAACTACACAGCCTCCTCTACACTATAACTACCCAGTCTCCTCCCTCTACACTATAACTACCCAGCCTCCTCTACACTATAACTACCCAGACTCCTCTACACTATAACTACCAGGCATCCTCTACACTATAATTACCCAGCCTCCTCTACACTATAACTACCCAGCATCCTCTACACTATAACTACCCAACCACCTCTTCACTATAACTACCCAGCCTCCTCTTCACCATAACTACCCAGCCTCCTCTACACTATAACTACCCAGCATCCTCTACACATAACCACCCAGCCTCCCTACACTATAACTACCCAGCCACCTCTCTCTTCTCTATAACTACCCAGCCTCTCTCTTCACTATAACTACCCAGCCACCTCTTCACTATAACTACCCAGCCACCTCTCTTCACTATAACTACCCAGCATCCTCTACACTATAACTACCCAGCCACCCTCTCTTCACTATAACTACCCAGCATCCTCTACACTATAACTACCCAGCCTCCTACACTATAACTACCCAGCCTCCTCTACACTATAACTACCCAGCCTCCTCTACACTATAATTACCCAGCCTCCTCTACACTATAACTACCCAGCATCCTCTACACTATAACTACCCAGCCACCTCTCTTCACTATAACTACCCAGCCTCTCTTCACCATAACTACCCAGCCTCCTCTACACTATAACTACCCAGCATCCTCTACACTATAACTACCCAGCCTCCCCTACACTATAACTACCCAGCCACCTCTCTCTTCTCTATACCTACCCAGCCTCCTCTCTCTTCACTATAACTACCCAGCCACCTCTCTCTTCACTATAACTACCCAGCATCCTCTACACTATAACTACCCAGCCTCCTCTACACTATAACTACCCAGCCTCCTCTACACTATAACTACCCAGCCTCCTCTACACTATAACTACCCAGCCTCATCTACACTATAACTACCCAGCCTTCTCTACACTATAACTACCCAGCCTCATCTACACTATAACTACCCAGCCACCTCTCTCTTCACTATAACTACCCAGCCTCCTCTACACTATAACTACCCAGCATCCTCTACACTATAACTACCCAGCCTCCCTACACTATAACTACCCAGCCACCTCTCTTCTCTATAACTACCCAGCCTCCCTCTCTTCACTATAACTACCCAGCCACCTCTCTTCACTATAACTACCCAGCATCCTCTACACTATAACTACCCAGCCTCCCCTACACTATAACTACCCAGCCACCTCTTCTCTATAACTATCCAGCCTCCTCTCTCTACACTAACACTACCCAGCATCCTCTACACTATAACTACCCAGCCTCCCTACACTATAACTACCCAGCCACTCTCTTCTCTATTACTACCCAGCCTCCTCTCTACACTATAACTACCCAGCCTCTCTCTACACTATAACTACCCAGCCTCCTCTTCACTATAACTACCCAGCCTCCTCTTCACTATAACTACCCAGCCTGCTCTTCACTATAACTATCCAGCCTCCTCTTCACTATAACTACCCAGCCCACTCTTCACTATAACTACCCACCCTCCTCTTCACTATAACAACCCAGCACCTCTCTTCACTATAACTACCCAGCATCCTCTACACTATAACTACCCAGCCTCCTCTACACTATAACTACCCAGCCTCCTCTACACTATAACTACCCAGCCTCCTCTTCACTATAACTACCCAGCCTCTCTTCACTATAACTACCCAGCCTCCTCTTCACTATAACTACCCAGCCTCCTCTTCACTATAACTATCCAGCCCTCCTCTTCACTATAACTACCCAGCCTCCTCTACACTTTAACTACCCAGCATCCTCTATACTATAATTACCCAGCCTCATCTACACTATAACTACCCAGACTCAATTTCACTATAACTACCCAGCCTCCTCTATACTATAATTACCCATTCTCATCTACACTATAACTACCCAGCCTCAATTTCACTATAACGGCCCAGCCTCCTCTATAATATAACTACCCAGCCTCATCTCTCTACACTACAACTACCCAGCCTCATCTATACTAGAACTATCCAGCCTCCTCTCTCTATTCTCTAACTACCCAGCCTCCTCTATACTAGAACTATCCAGCCTCCTCTCTCTATACTATAACTACCCAGCCTCCTCTACACTATAACTACCCAGCCTCCTCTTCACTATAACTACCCAGCCTCCTCTACACTATAACTCCCCAGCCTCCTCTCTCTACACTATAACTACCCAGCCTCCTCTCTCTATACTATAACTACCCAGCCTCATCTCTACACTACAACTACCCAGCCTCCCCTACACTATAACTACCCAGCCACCCTCTTCTCTATTACTACCCAGCCTCTCTCTACACTATAACTACCCAGCCTCCTCTTCACTATAACTACCCAGCACCCTCTCTTCACTATAACTACCCAGCATCCTCTACACTATAACTACCCAGCCTCCTCTACACTATAACTACCCAGCCTCCTCTTCACTATAACTACCCAGCCTCCTCTTCACTATAACTACCCAGCCTCCTCTTCACTATAACTACCCAGCCTCCTCTTCACTATAACTACCCAGCCTCCTCTTCACTATAACTACCCAGCCTCCTCTACACTTTAATTACCCAGCATCCTCTATACTATAATTACCCAGCGTCATCTACACTATAACTACCCAGACTCAATTTCACTATAACTACCCAGCCTCCTCTATACTATAATTACCCATTCTCATCTACACTATAACTACCCAGCCTCAATTTCACTATAACGGCCCAGCCTCCTCTATAATATAACTACCCAGCCTCATCTCTCTACACTACAACTACCCAGCCTCCTCTATACTAGAACTATCCAGCCTCCTCTCGCTATTCTCTAACTACACAGCCTCCTCTATACTAGAACTATCCAGCCTCCTCTCTCTATACTATAACTACCCAGCCTCCTCTACACTATAACTTCCCAATCTCCTCCCTCTATACTATAACTACCCAGCCTCCTCTCTCTATACTATAACTACCCAGCCTCCTCTCTCTATACTATAACTACGCAGCCTCCTCTACACTATAACTACCCAGCCACCTCTCTCTACACTATAACTACCCAGCCTCCTCTACACGAGAACTACCCAGCCTCACCTCTCTTCACTACAACTACCCAGCATCCTCTACACTATAACTACCCAGCATCCTCTACACTATAACTACCCAGCCTCCTCTACACTATAACTACCCTGCCTCCTCTACACTATAACTACCAAGCCTCCTCTCTCTACACTATAACTAACCAGCCCCCTCTACACTATAACTACCCAGCCTCCTCTCTCGACACTATAACTACCCAGCCTCCTCTACACTATAACTACACAGCATCCTCTACACTATAACTACCCAGCGTCCTCTACACTATAACTACCAAGCATTCTCTACACTATAACTTCCCAGCCTCCTCTACACTATAACTACACAGCCTCCTCTAAACAATAACAACCCAGCCTCCTCTACACTATAACTACCCAGCATCCTCTACACTATAACTACCCAGCCTCCTCTATACTATAATTACCCAGCCTCATCTACACTATAACTACCCAGCCTCAACTTCACTATAACGGCCCAGCCTCCTCTATACTATAATTACCCAGCCTCATCTACACTATAACTACCCAGCCTCAACTTCAATATAACGGCCCAGCCTCCTCTATACTATAACTACCCAGCCTCATCTCTACACTATAACTACCCAGCCTCAACTTCACTATAACGGCCCAGCCTCCTCTATACTATAACTCCCCACCCTCATCTCTATACTATTACTATCCAGCCTCTCTATATACTATAACTACCCAGCCTCCTCTCTCTACACTATAACTACCCAGCCTCCTCTACACTTTAACTACCCAGCATCCTCTATACTATAATTACCCAGCCTCATCTACACTATAACTACCCAGACTCAATTTCACATAACTACCCAGCCTCCTCTATACTATAATTACCCATTCTCATCTACACTATAACTACCCAGCCTCACTTTCACTATAACGGCCCAGCCTCCTCTATACTATAACTACCCAGCCTCATCTCTCTACACTACAACTACCCAGCCTCCTCTATACTAGAACTATCCAGCCTCTCTCTATTCTCTAACTACCCAGCCTCCTCTATACTAGAACTATCCAGCCTCCTCTCTCCTATATACTATAACTACCCAGGCTCCTCTACACTATAACTACCCAGCCTCCTCTACACTATAACTTCCCAGTCTCCTCTCTCTATACTATAACTACCCAGCCTCCTCTCTCTATACTATAACTACCCAGCCTCCTCTCTACACTATAACTACCCAGCCTCCTCTCTCTATACTATAACTACCCAGCCTCCTATACACTATAACTACCCAGCCTCCTCTACACTATAACTACCCAGCATCCTCTACACTATAACTACCCAGCCTCCTCTACACTATAACTACCCATCATACTCTACACTATAACTACACCAGCGTACAACCCTCTACACTATAACTACCCAGCCTCCTCTATACTATAATTACCCAGTCTCATCGACACTATAACTATCCAGCCTCCTCTACACTATAACTACCCAGCCTCCTCTACACAATAATTATCCAGCCTCCACTACACTACAACTACCCAGCATCCTCTACACTATAACAACCCTGCCTCGTCTCTCTACACTAAAATGTCCCAGCCTCCTATACACTATAACTACCCAGCATCCTCTACACTATAACTACCCAGCCTCCTCTACACTATAACTACCCATCATACTCTACACTATAACTACCCAGCGTCCTCTACACTATAACTACCCAGCCTCCTCTATACTATAATTACCCAGTCTCATCGACACTATAACTACCCAGCCTCAATCTCACTATAACGGCCCAGCCTCCTCTATACTATAATTACCCAGCCTCATCTACACTATAACTACACAGCATCCTCTACACTATAACTACCCAGCCTCCTCTACACTATAACTACCAAGCATCCTCTACACTATAACTTCCCAGCCTCCTCTACACTATAACTACACAGCCTCGTCTAAACAATAACAACCCAGCCTCCTCTACACTATAACTACCCAGCCTCCTCTATACTATAATTACCCAGCCTCATCTACACTATAACTACTTAGCCTCAACTTCACTATAACGGCCCAGCCTCCTCTATACTATAATTACCCAGCCTCATCTACACTATAACTACCCAGCCTCAACTTCAATATAACGGCCCAGCCTCCTCTATACTATAACTACCCAGCCTCATCTCTCTACACTATAACTACCCAGCCTCAACTTCACTATAACGGCCCAGCCTCCTCTATACTATAACTCCCCACCCTCATCTCTATACTATTACTATCCAACCTCCTCTCTATATACTATAACTACCCAGCCTCCTCTCTACACTATAACTACCCAGCCTCCTCTACACTTTAACTACCCAGCATCCTCTATACTATAATTACCCAGCCTCATCTACACTATAACTACCCAGACTCAATTTCACTATAACTACCCAGCCTCCTCTATACTATAATTACCCATTCTCATCTACACTATAACTACCTAGCCTCAATTTCACTATAACGGCCCAGCTTCCTCTATACTATAACTACCCAGCCTCATCTCTCTATACTATACCTACCCAGCCTCCTCTCTCTATACTATAACTACCCAGCAGCTTCTCTCTACACTATAATTAGAAAGCTCTCTCTACACTACAACTACCCAGCATCCACTATACAATAACTACCCAGCCTCCTCTCCCTACACTACAACTACCCATCCTCCTCTACACTAAGACTACCCAGCCTCCTCTATATTATAACTACCAAGGTTCCACTCTCCACACTACAACTACCTAGCCTCCTCTACAACATAACTACCCAGCCTCCTTTATACTATAACTATCCAGCCTCCTCTACACTATAACTACCCAGCCTCCTCTACACAATAATTATCCAGCCTCCACTACACTACAACTACCCAGCATCCTCTACACTATAACAACCCTGCCTCGTCTCTCTACACTAAAATGTCCCAGCCTCCTATACACTATAACTACCCAGCCTCCTCTACACTATAACTACCCAGCATCCTCTACACTATAACTACCCAGCCTCCTCTATACTATAATTACCCAGCCTCATCTACACTATAACTACCCAGCCTCCTATAACTACACTATACTATAATTATCCAGCCTCCACTACACTACAACTACCCAGCATCCTCTACACTATATCCAGCAACCCTACAACACCCAGCATCCTCTACACTATAACAACCCTGCCTGTCTACACTAAAATTTCCCAGCCTCCTATACACTATAACTACCCAGCCTCCTCTACACTATAACTACCCAGCATCCTCTACACTATAACTACCCAGCCTCCTCTACACTATAACTACCCATCATACTCTACACTATAACTACCCAGCATCCTCTACACTATAACTACCCAGCCTCCTCTATACTTTAATTACCCAGCCTCATCTAACTATAACTACCCAGCCTCAACTTCACTATAACGGCCCAGCCTCCTCTATACTATAATTACCCAGCCTCATCTACACTATAACTACACAGCATCCTCTACACTATAACTACCCAGCCTCCTCTACACTATAACTACCAAGCATCCTCTACACTATAACTTCCCAGCCTCCTCTACACTATAACTACACAGCCTCCTCTAAACAATAACAACCCAGCCTCCTCTACACTATAACTACCCAGCATCCTCTACACTATAACTACCCAGCCTCCTCTATACTATAAGTACCCAGTATCCTCTACACTATAACTACCCAGCCTCCTCTATACTATAATTACCCAGCCTCATCTACACTATAACTACTTAGCCTCAACTTCACTATAACGGCCCAGCCTCCTCTATACTATAATTACCCAGCCTCATCTACACTATAACTACCCAGCCTCAACTTCAATATAACGGCCCAGCCTCCTCTATACTATAACTACCCAGCCTCATCTCTCTATACTATTACTATCCAGCCTCCTCTCTATATACTATAACTACCCAGCCTCCTCTCTCTACACTATAACTACCCAGCCTCCTCTACACTATAACTACCCTGCCACATCTCTCTATACTATTACTATCCAGCCTCCTCTCTATATACTATAACTACCCAGCCTCATCTCTCTACACTATAACTACCCAGCCTCAACTTCACTATAACGGCCCAGCCTCCTCTATACTATAACTCCCCACCCTCATCTCTCTATACTATTACTATCCAGCCTCCTCTCTATATACTATAACTACCCAGCCTCCTCTCTCTACACTATAACTACCCAGCCTCCTCTACACTTTAACTACCCAGCATCCTCTATACTATAATTACCCAGCCTCATCTACACTATAACTACCCAGACTCAATTTCACTATAACTACCCAGCCTCCTCTATGCTATAATTACCCATTCTCATCTACACTATAACTACCCAGCCTCAATTTCACTATAACGGCCCAGCTTCCTCTATACTATAACTACCCAGCCTCATCTCTCTACACTACAACTACCCAGCCTCATCTATACTAGAACTATCCAGCCTCCTCTCTCTATTCTCTAACTACCCAGCCTCCTCTATACTAGAACTATCCAGCCTCCTCTCTCTATACTATAACTACCCAGCCTCCTCTACACTATAACTACCCAGCCTCCTCTATACTAGAACTATCCAGTCTCCTCTCTCTATACTATAACTACCCAGCCTCCTCTCTCTATACTATAACTACCCAGCCGCCTCTCTCTACACTATAACTAGAAAGCCTCCTCTCTCTACACTACAACTACCCAGCATCCACTATACCATAACTACCCATCCTCCTCTACACTAAGACTACCCAGCCTCCTCTATACTATAACTACCAAGGTTCCACTCTCCACACTACAACTACCTAGCCTCCTCTACAACATAACTACCCAGCCTCCTTTATAACTTTAACTATCCAGCCTCCTCTACACTATAACTACCCAGCCTCCTCTACACTATAACTACCCAGCCTCCTCTACACTATAACTACCCAGCCTCCTCTACACTATAACTACCCAGCCTCCTCTACACTATAACTACCCAGCCTCCTCTACGCTATAACTACCCAGCCTCCTCTACACTATAACTACCCAGCCACCTCTACACTATAACTACCCAGCCTCCTCTACACTGTAACTACCCAGCCTCCTCTACACTATAACTACCCAGTCTACTCTACACTATAACTACCCAGCCACCTCTACACTATAACTACCCAGCCTCCTCTACACTGTAACTACCCAGCCTCCTCTATACTATAATTACCCAGCCTCATCTACACTATAACTACTTAGCCTCAACTTCACTATAACGGCCCAGCCTCCTCTATACTATAATTACCCAGCCTCATCTACACTATAACTACCCAGCCTCAACTTCAATATAACGGCCCAGCCTCCTCTATACTATAACTACCCAGCCTCATCTCTCTACACTATAACTACCCAGCCTCCTCTACACTATAACTACCCATCATACTCTACACTATAACTACCCAGCATCCTCTACACTATAACTACCCAGCCTCCTCTACACTATAACTACCCAGCCTCCTCTACACTATAACTACCCAGCCTCCTCTACGCTATAACTACCCAGCCTCCTCTACACTATAACTACCCAGCCACCTCTACACTATAACTACCCAGCCTCCTCTACACTATAACTACCCAGCCACCTCTACACTATAACTACCCAGCCTCCTCTACACTATAACTACCCAGTCTCCTCTACACTATAACTACCCAGCCTCCTCTACACAATAACTACTCAGCCTCCTCTACACTATAACTACCCAGCCTCCTCTTTCTACACTATAACAACCCAGCCTCCTCTACGCTATAACTACCCAGACTCCTCTACACTATAACTACCCAGCCTCCTCTACACTATAACTACCCAGCCTCATCTCTCCACACTATAACTACCCATCCTCCTCTATACTATAACTACCCAGCATCCTCTATAACTACCCAGCCTCCTCTACACTGTAACTACCCAGCCTCCTCTACACTATAACTACCCAGCCTCCTCTACACTATAACTACCCAGCCTCCTCTACACTATAACTACCCAGCCACCTCTACACTATAACTACCCAGCCTCCTCTACACTATAACTACCCAGCCTCCTCTACACAATAACTACCCAGCCTCCTCTACACTATAACTACCCAGCCTCCTCTTTCTACACTATAACAACCCAGCCTCCTCTACGCTATAACTACCCAGCCTCCTCTACACTATAACTACACAGCCTCCTCTTCACTACAACTACCCAGCCACCTCTACACTATAACTACCCAGCCTCCTCTACACTATAACTACCCAGTCTCCTCTACACTATAACTACCCAGCCTCCTCTACACTATAACTACCCAGCCTCATCTCTCCACACTATAACTACCCATCCTCCTCTATACTATAACTACCCAGCATCCTCTATAACTACCCAGCCTCCTCTACAACATAACTACCCAGCCTCATCTCTCTACACTAGAACTACCCAACCTTTCTCCTCTCTCTACAATACAACTACCCAGCCTGCCTCCCCACTCTACACTAGAACTACCCAGTCTGCCACCTCTCTCTACACTATAACTACCCAGCCTGCTTCCTCTCTCTACAATAGAACTACCCAGCCTGCTTCTTCTCTCTACAATAGAACTACCCAGCCTTTCTCCTCTCTATACACTAGAACTACCCAGTCTGCCTCCTCTCTCTACAATAGAACTACCCAGTCTGCCACCTCTCTCTACACTAGAACTACCCAGCCTGCCTCCTCACTACACTAGAACTATCCAGCCTGCCACCTCTCTCTACACTAGAACTACCCAACCTGCCTCCTCACTCTACACTAGAACTACCCAGTTTGTTTGTCACGTGCACCGAATACAATAGGTTCGCCGAATACAACCTTACAGTGAAATGCTTACTTACAGGCTCTAACCAACAGTGCAATTTTTAAGTTAAAAGAAGGTATTAGGTGAACAATAGATAAGTAAAGAAATAAAAACAACAGTAAAAAAGACAGTGAGAAATAGGCTAAAGCAGTAGTGAGGCTATATACAGTAGCGAGGCTATATACAGGGACCGGTTAGTCGGGCTGAATGAGGTAGTATGTACATGTAGGTATGGTTAAAGTGACTATCCATATATGATAAACAGAGAGTAGCAGTAGTGTAAAAGAGGGGTTGGCGGGTGGTGGGTAGCGGGACGCAATGCAGATAGTCCGGGTTGCCAATATGCGGGGGCACCGGTTAGTCAGGCTAATTGAGGTAGTATGTACATAAATGTATAGTTAAAGTAACTATGCATATATATGATAAATAGAGAGTAGAAGCAGCGTAAAAGAGGGGTTGAGGGGGACACACACAATGCAAATAGTCCAGGTAGCCATTTGATTACCTGTTCAGGAGTCTTATGGCATGGGAGTAAAACATGTTGAGAAGCCTTTTTGGTCCAAGACTTGGCACTCCGGTACCACTTGCCATGCAGAAGTAGAAAGAACAGTCTATCACTGGGGTGGCTGGTGTCTTTGCCAATTTTTTGGGGCCTTCCTCTGACACCGCCTGGTGTAGAGGTCCTGGATGACAGGCAGCTTTGCCCCAGTGATGTACTGGTATGCCTAGTGCCTTGCAGTCGGAGGCCAAGCAGTTGCCGTACCAGGTAGTGATGCAACCATGCTCTCAATGTTGCAGCTGTAGATCCTTTTGAGGATCTGAGGACCCATGCCAAATCTTTTTCGTTTCCTGAAGGGGGAATAGGCTTTGTCGTGCCCTCTTCACGACTGTCTTGGTGTGTTTGGACCATTCTAGTTTGTTGTTGATGTGGACACCAAGAAACATGAAGCTCTCAACCTGCTCCACTACAGCCCCGTCGATGAGAATGGGGGCATGCTCGGTCCTCCTTTTCCTGTAGTCCACAATCATCTCTTTAGTCTTGGTTACGCAGAGTTCAGTGTGTCAAATCGGAGGGCATGCTGTCCGGTCCTCTGGAAGTCTCTATGGGGGTGCCACAGGGTTCAATCCTCGGGCCGACTCTTTTTTCTGTATATATCAATGATGTTGCTCTTGCTGCGGGCGATTCCCTGATCCACCTCTACGCAGACGACACCATTCTATATACTTCCGGCCCGTCCTTGGACACTGTGCTATCTAACCTCCAAACGAGCTTCAATGCCATACAACACATACAACACAAGCCTCCAACTGCTCTTAAACGCTAGTAAAACCAAATGCATGCTTTTCAACCGTTCGCTGCCTGCACCCGCACGCCTGACCAGCATCACCACCCTGGATGGTTCCAACCTTGAATATGTGGACATCTATAAGTACCTAGTTGTCTGGCTAGACTGTAAACTCTCCTTCCAGACTCATATCAAACATCTCCGAAAATCAAATCAAGAGTCGGCTTTCTATTCCGCAACAAAGCCTCCTTCACTCACGCCGCCAAACTTACCCTAGTAAAACTGACTATCCTACCGATCCTCGACTTCGGCGATGTCATCTACAAAATTGCTTCCAACACTCTACTCAGCAAACTGGATGCAGTTTATCACAGTGCCATCCGTTTTGTCACTAAAGCACCTTATACCACCCACCACTGCGACTTGTACGCTCTAGTCGGCTGGCCCTCGCTACATATTCGTCGCCAGACCCACTGGCTCCAGGTCATCTGGTCATAACCTGCAAAATTGTAATTATTCGCCTACCTCATGCCTTTTGCACACAATGTATATAGACTCCCCTTTTTTTCTTCCTTTTGTGTTATTGACTTGTTAATTGTTTACTCCATGTGTAACTCTGTGTTGTCTGCTCACACTGCTATGCTTTATCTTGGCCAAGTCGCAGTTGCAAATGAGAACTTGTTCTCAACTAGCCTACCTGGTTAAATAAAGTTGAAATAAAATAAAATAAAATAAATAGGTTGTTATTCTGGCACCACCCGGCCAGGTCTCCTCCCGATAGGCTGTCTCGTCATTGTCGGTGATCAGGCCTACCACTGTTGTGTCGCCTGCAAACTTAATGATGGTGTTGGAGTCATGCCTGGCCACGCAGTCGTGGGTGAACAGGGAGTACAGGAGGGGACTGAGCACGCACCCCTGAGGGGCTCCAGTGTTGAGGATCAGCGTGGCAGATGTGTTGCTACCTACCCTCACCACCTGGGGGCGGCCTGTCAGGAAGTCCAGGATTCAGTTGCAGAGGGATGTGTTTAGTCCCAGGATCCTTAACTTAGTGATGAGCTTTGAAGGTACTATGGTGTTGAACGCTGAGCTGTAGTCAATGAATAGCATTCTCACGTAGGTGTTCCTTTTGTCCAGGTGAGAAAGAGCAATGTGGAGTGCAATAGAGATTGCATCATCTGTGGATTTGTTTGGGCGGTATGCAAATTGGAGTGGATCTAGGGTTTCTGGGATAGTGGTGTTGATGTGAGCCATTCCCAGCATTTCAAAGCACTGCTACCGACGCGAGTGCTACAGGTCTATAGTCATTTAGGCAGGTTGCCTTCGTGTTCTTGGGCACAGGGGCTATGGTGGTCTGCTTGATTGTAATTACAGACTCAATCAGGGACATGTTGAAAATGTCAGTAAAGACACCTGCCAGTTGGTCAGCACATGCATGGAGCACACATCCTGGTAATCCGTCTGGCCCTGCAGCCTTGTGAATGTTGCCCTTTTAAAGGTCTTACTCACATTGGCTATGGAGGGCATGATCACACAGTAGTCCAGAACAGCTGATGCTCTCATGCATGCCTCAGTGTTGCTTGCCTCGAAGCGAGCATAGAAGCGATTTAGCTCGTCTGGTAGGCTCGTGTCACTGGGCAGCTCGCGGCTGTGCTTCCCTTCGTAGTCTGTATTAGTTTGCAAGCCCTGCCACATAAGACAAGCATCGGAGCCAGTATAGTATGATTTAATTTTATCCCTGTATTGACGCTTTGCCTGTTTGATGATCCGTTGGATGGCATAGCAGGATTTCTTATAAGTTTCCGGGTTAGAGTCCCGCACCTTGAAACCGGCAGCTCTAGCCTTTAGCTCAGTGCGAATGTTGCCTGTAATCCATGGCTTCTGGTTGGGGTATGTACGTACAGTCACTGTGGGGACGACGTCCTTAATGCACTTATTGATAAAGCCAATGACTGATGTGGTGTACTCCTCAATGCCATCGGAAGAATCCTGGAACATGTTCCAGTCTGTGATAGCAAAAACAGTCCTGTAGTTTAGCATCTGCTTCATCTGACCACTTTTTTTATAGACCGAGTCACTGGTGCTTCCAGCTTTAATTTTTGCTTGTAAGCAGGAATCAGGAGGATGGAGTTGTGGTCAGATTTACCAAATGGAGGGCGAGGGAGAGCTTTGTACGCGTCTCTGTGTGTGGAGTACAGGTGATCTAGAATAGTTTTTCCTCTGGTTGCACATTTAACATGTTGATAGAAATGAGGTAGAACTGATTTACGTTTTCCTGCATTAAAGTCTCCGGCCACTAGGAGTGCCTCCTCTGGGTGAGCAGTTTCCTGTTTGCTTATTTCCTCCTACAGCTGACTGAGTGCGGTCTTAGTGGCAGCATCCATCTGTGGTGGTAAGTAAACATCCACGAAAGGAATAGATGAAATGACTCTTGGCAAATAGTGTGGTCTGCAGTTTATCATAAGATACTGTACTTCAGATGAGCAAAATCTAGAGACATCCTTATATTTCATGCACCAGCTGTTGTTTAAAAATATGCACAGACCCCCCCCCCCCCTTGTCTTACCGGAATGTGCTGTTCTATCTTGCCGGTGCAGCGTATATCCTGCTAGCTGAATATCCATGTCATCATTCAGCCACGATTCCGTGAAACATAAGATGTTGCAGTTTTTGATGTCCCATTTAAAGGATATTCGTACCTTGTATTATTTATTGTCCAATGATTGCACGTTGGCGATTAATATTGACGGTAACGGCAGCTGTCCCACTCGCGTTCTGCGGATCCTTACGAGGCACCCCGCTCTGTGTCCTCTGTACCTGCATCTCTTCCTCTTGCCAATAACTGGGATGTTGGCCTTGTCAGGTGTTTGGAGTATGTCCTGTGCTTCCTGCTTGTTGAAGAATAAATCTTTGTCTAATCCAAGATGAGTGATTGCTGTCCTGATATCCAGAAGCTCTTTGTCTAATCCGAGGTGAGTGATTGCTGTCATGATATCCAGAAGCTCTTTGTCTAATCCAAGGTGAGTGATTGCTGTCCTGATATCCAGAAGCTCTTTGTCTAATCCAAGATGAGTGATTGCTGTCCTGATATCCAGAAGCTCTTTGTCTAATCCAAGGTGAGTGATTGCTGTCCTGATATTCAGAAGATCTTTGTCTAATCCAAGATCAGTGATCGCTGTCCTGATATCCAGAAGCTCGTTGTCTAATCCAAGGTGAGTGATTGCTGTCCTGATATCCAGAAGCTCTTTGTCTAATCCAAGGTGAGTGATCGCTGTCCTGATATCCAGAAGATCTTTGTCTAATCCAAGATGAGTGATCGCTGTCCTGATATCCAGAAGCTCTTTGTCTAATCCAAGATGAGTGATCGCTGTCCTGATATCCAGAAGCTCTTTGTCTAATCCAAGATGAGTGATTGCTGTCCTGATATCCAGAAGCTCTTTGTCTAATCCAAGGTGAGTGATTGCTGTCCTGATATCCAGAAGCTCTTTGTCTAATTCAAGGTGAGTGATTTATGTCCTGATATCCAGAAGCTCTTTGTCTAATCCAAGGTGAGTGATTGCTGTCCTGATATCCAGGAGCTCTTTGTCTAATCCAAGGTGAGTGATTGCTGTCCTAATATCCAGAAGCTCTTTGTCTAATCCAAGATGAGTGATTGCTGTCCTGATATCCAGAAGCTCGTTGTCTAATCCAAGGTGAGTGATTGCTGTCCTGATATCCAGAAGATCTTTGTCTAATCTGAGGTGAGTGATTGCTGTCCTGATATCCAGAAGCTCTTTGTCTAATCCAAGATGAGTGATCGCTGTCCTGATATCCAGAAGGTCTTTGTCTAATCCAAGGTGAGTGATTGCTGTCCTGATATCCAGAAGCTCTTTGTCTAATCCAAGGTGAGTGATTGCTGTCCTGATATCCAGAAGCTCTTTGTCTAATTCAAGGTGAGTGATTTATGTCCTGATATCCAGAAGCTCTTTGTCTAATCCAAGGTGAGTGATTGCTGTCCTGATATCCAGGAGCTCTTTGTCTAATCCAAGGTGAGTGATTGCTGTCCTAATATCCAGAAGCTCTTTGTCTAATCCAAGATGAGTGATTGCTGTCCTGATATCCAGAAGCTCTTTGTCTAATCCAAGGTGAGTGATTGCTGTCCTGATATCCAGAAGATCTTTGTCTAATCTGAGGTGAGTGATTGCTGTCCCGATATCCAGAAGCTCTTTGTCTAATCCAAGATGAGTGATTGCTGTCCTGATATCCAGAAGCTCTTTGTCTAATCCAAGGTGAGTGATTGCTGTCCTGATATCCAGAAGCTCTTTGTCTAATTCAAGGTGAGTGATTTATGTCCTGATATCCAGAAGCTCTTTGTCTAATCCAAGGTGAGTGATTGCTGTCCTGATATCCAGAAGCTCTTTGTCTAATCCAAGATGAGTGATCGCTGTCCTGATATCCAGAAGATCTTTGTCTAATCCAAGGTGAGTGATTGCTGTCCTGATATCCAGAAGCTCTTTGTCTAATCCAAGGTGAGTGATTGCTGTCCTGATATCCAGAAGCTCTTTGTCTAATCCAAGATGAGTGATTGCTGTCCTGATATCCAGAAGCTCTTTGTCTAATCCAAGGTGAGTGATTGCTGTCCT
The DNA here is from genome assembly GCF_034236695.1 of Oncorhynchus nerka. Lineage (NCBI taxonomy): Eukaryota > Metazoa > Chordata > Actinopteri > Salmoniformes > Salmonidae > Oncorhynchus > Oncorhynchus nerka. The sequence goes on from NC_088423.1 coordinate 83,684,544, forward strand.
GATATCCAGAAGCTCTTTGTCTAATCCAAGGTGAGTGATTGCTGTCCTGATATCCAGAAGCTCTTTGTCTAATCCAAGGTGAGTGATTGCTGTCCTGATATCCAGAAGCTCTTTGTCTAATTCAAGGTGAGTGATTTATGTCCTGATATCCAGAAGCTCTTTGTCTAATCCAAGGTGAGTGATTGCTGTTCTGATATCCAGGAGCTCTTTGTCTAATCCAAGGTGAGTGATTGCTGTCCTGATATCCAGAAGCTCTTTGTCTAATCCAAGATGAGTGATTGCTGTCCTGATATCCAGAAGCTCTTTTTCTAATCCAAGGTGAGTGATTGCTGTCCTGATATCCAGAAGATCTTTGTCTAATCCAAGGTGAGTGATTGCTGTCCTGATATCCAGAAGCTCTTTGTCTAATCCAAGGTGAGTGATTGCTGTCCTGAAATCCATTGCTGTCCTGATATCCAGAAGCACTTTGTCTAATTCAAGGTGAGTGATTTATGTCCTGATATCCAGAAGCTCTTTGTCTAATCCAAGGTGAGTGATTGCTGTCCTGATATCCAGAAGCTCTTTGTCTAATCCAAGATGAGTGATTGCTGTCCTGATATCCAGAAGATCTTTGTCTAATCCAAGATGAGTGATTTATGTCCTGATATCCAGAAGCTCTTTGTCTAATCCAAGGTGAGTGATTGCTGTCCTGATATCCAGAAGCTCTTTGTCTAATCCAAGATGAGTGATTGCTGTCCTGATATCCAGAAGCTCTTTGTCTAATCCAAGATGAGTGATTGCTGTCCTGATATCCAGAAGCTCTTTGTCTAATCCAAGATGAGTGATCGCTGTCATGATATCCAGAAGCTCTTTGTCTAATCCAAGGTGAGTGATTGCTGTCCTGATATCCAGAAGCTCTTTGTCTAATCCAAGATGAGTGATTGCTGTCCTGATATCCAGAAGCTCTTTGTCTAATCCAAGGTGAGTGATTGCTGTCCTGATATTCAGAAGATCTTTGTCTAATCCAAGATCAGTGATCGCTGTCCTGATATCCAGAAGCTCGTTGTCTAATCCAAGGTGAGTGATTGCTGTCCTGATATCCAGAAGCTCTTTGTCTAATCCAAGGTGAGTGATCGCTGTCCTGATATCCAGAAGATCTTTGTCTAATCCAAGATGAGTGATCGCTGTCCTGATATCCAGAAGCTCTTTGTCTAATCCAAGATGAGTGATCGCTGTCCTGATATCCAGAAGCTCTTTGTCTAATCCAAGATGAGTGATTGCTGTCCTGATATCCAGAAGCTCTTTGTCTAATCCAAGATGAGTGATTGCTGTCCTGATATCCAGAAGCTCTTTGTCTAATCCAAGGTGAGTGATTGCTGTCCTGATATCCAGAAGGTCTTTGTCTAATCCAAGGTGAGTGATTGCTGTCCTGATATCCAGAAGCTCTTTGTCTAATCCAAGGTGAGTGATTGCTGTCCTGATATCCAGAAGCTCTTTGTCTAATTCAAGGTGAGTGATTTATGTCCTGATATCCAGAAGCTCTTTGTCTAATCCAAGGTGAGTGATTGCTGTCCTGATATCCAGGAGCTCTTTGTCTAATCCAAGGTGAGTGATTGCTGTCCTAATATCCAGAAGCTCTTTGTCTAATCCAAGATGAGTGATTGCTGTCCTGATATCCAGAAGCTCGTTGTCTAATCCAAGGTGAGGGATTGCTGTCCTGATATCCAGAAGATCTTTGTCTAATCCAAGGTGAGTGATTGCTGTCCCGATATCCAGAAGCTCTTTGTCTAATCCAAGGTGAGTGATTGCTGTCCTGATATCCAGAAGGTCTTTGTCTAATCCAAGGTGAGTGATTGCTGTCCTGATATCCAGAAGCTCTTTGTCTAATTCAAGGTGAGTGATTTATGTCCTGATATCCAGAAGCTCTTTGTCTAATCCAAGGTGAGTGATTGCTGTCCTGATATCCAGAAGCTCTTTGTCTAATCCAAGATGAGTGATCGCTGTCCTGATATCCAGAAGATCTTTGTCTAATCCAAGATGAGTGATCGCTGTCCTGATATCCAGAAGCTCTTTGTCTAATCCAAGATGAGTGATCGCTGTCCTGATATCCAGAAGCTCTTTGTCTAATCCAAGATGAGTGATTGCTGTCCTGATATCCAGAAGCTCTTTGTCTAATCCAAGGTGAGTGATTGCTGTCCTGATATCCAGAAGCTCTTTGTCTAATCCAAGGTGAGTGATTGCTGTCCTGATATCCAGAAGCTCTTTGTCTAATCCAAGATGAGTGATTGCTGTCCTGATATCCAGAAGCTCTTTGTCTAATCCAAGGTGAGTGATTGCTGTCCTGATATCCAGAAGCTCTTTGTCTAATCCAAGGTGAGTGATTGCTGTCCTGATATCCAGAAGCTCTTTGTCTAATTCAAGGTGAGTGATTTATGTCCTGATATCCAGAAGCTCTTTGTCTAATCCAAGGTGAGTGATTGCTGTTCTGATATCCAGGAGCTCTTTGTCTAATCCAAGGTGAGTGATTGCTGTCCTAATATCCAGAAGCTCTTTGTCTAATCCAAGATGAGTGATTGCTGTCCTGATATCCAGAAGCTCTTTGTCTAATCCAAGGTGAGTGATTGCTGTCCTGATATCCAGAAGATCTTTGTCTAATCTGAGGTGAGTGATTGCTGTCCTGATATCCAGAAGCTCTTTGTCTAATCCAAGATGAGTGATTGCTGTCCTGATATCCAGAAGCTCTTTGTCTAATCCAAGGTGAGTGATTGCTGTCCTGATATCCAGAAGCTCTTTGTCTAATTCAAGGTGAGTGATTTATGTCCTGATATCCAGAAGCTCTTTGTCTAATCCAAGGTGAGTGATTGCTGTCCTGATATCCAGAAGCTCTTTGTCTAATCCAAGATGAGTGATTGCTGTCCTGATATCCAGAAGATCTTTGTCTAATCCAAGATGAGTGATTTATGTCCTGATATCCAGAAGCTCTTTGTCTAATCCAAGGTGAGTGATTGCTGTCCTGATATCCAGAAGCTCTTTGTCTAATCCAAGATGAGTGATCGCTGTCCTGATATCCAGAAGCTCTTTGTCTAATCCAAGATGAGTGATTGCTGTCCTGATATCCAGAAGCTCTTTGTCTAATCCAAGATGAGTGATTGCTGTCCTGATATCCAGAAGATCTTTGTCTAATCCAAGATGAGTGATTTATGTCCTGATATCCAGAAGCTCTTTGTCTAATCCAAGGTGAGTGATCGCTGTCCTGATATCCAGAAGCTCTTTGTCTAATCCAAGATGAGTGATCGCTGTCCTGATATCCAGAAGCTCTTTGTCTAATCCAAGATGAGTGATCGGTGTCCTGATATCCAGAAGCTCTTTGTCTAATCCAAGATGAGTGATCGCTGTCCTGATATCCAGAAGCTCTTTGTCTAATCCAAGATGAGTGATTGCTGTCCTGATATACAGAAGCTCTTTGTCTAATCCAAGATGAGTGATTGCTGTCCTGATATCCAGAAGCTCTTTGTCTAATCCAAGGTGAGTGATTGCTGTCCTGATATCCAGAAGGTCTTTGTCTAATCCAAGGTGAGTGATTGCTGTCCTGATATCCAGAAGCTCTTTGTCTAATTCAAGGTGAGTGATTTATGTCCTGATATCCAGAAGCTCTTTGTCTAATCCAAGGTGAGTGATTGCTGTCCTGATATCCAGGAGCTCTTTGTCTAATCCAAGGTGAGTGATTGCTGTCCTAATATCCAGAAGCTCTTTGTCTAATCCAAGATGAGTGATTGCTGTCCTGATATCCAGAAGCTCTTTGTCTAATCCAAGGTGAGTGATTGCTGTCCTGATATCCAGAAGCTCTTTGTCTAATTCAAGGTGAGTGATTTATGTCCTGATATCCAGAAGCTCTTTGTCTAATCCAAGATGAGTGATCGCTGTCCTGATATCCAGAAGCTCTTTGTCTAATCCAAGATGAGTGATTGCTGTCCTGATATCCAGAAGCTCTTTGTCTAATCCAAGGTGAGTGATCGCTGTCCTGATATCCAGAAGATCTTTGTCTAATCCAAGATGAGTGATCGCTGTCCTGATATCCAGAAGCTCTTTGTCTAATCCAAGATGAGTGATCGCTGTCCTGATATCCAGAAGCTCTTTGTCTAATCCAAGATGAGTGATCGCTGTCCTGATATCCAGAAGCTCTTTGTCTAATCCAAGATGAGTGATCGCTGTCCTGATATCCAGAAGCTCTTTGTCTAATTCAAGGTGAGTGATTTATGTCCTGATATCCAGAAGCTCTTTGTCTAATCCAAGGTGAGTGATTGCTGTCCTAATATCCAGAAGCTCTTTGTCTAATCCAAGATGAGTGATTGCTGTCCTGATATCCAGAAGATCTTTGTCTAATCTGAGGTGAGTGATTGCTGTCCTGATATCCAGAAGCTCTTTGTCTAATCCGAGGTGAGTGATTGCTGTCATGATATCCAGAAGCTCTTTGTCTAATCCAAGGTGAGTGATTGCTGTCCTGATATCCAGAAGCTCTTTGTCTAATCCAAGATGAGTGATTGCTGTCCTGATATCCAGAAGCTCTTTGTCTAATTCAAGGTGAGTGATTTCTGTCCTGATATCCAGAAGCTCTTTGTCTAATCCAAGGTGAGTGATCGCTGTCCTGATATCCAGAAGCTCTTTGTCTAATCCAAGGTGAGTGATTGCTGTCCTGATATCCAGAAGCTCTTTGTCTAATCCAAGGTGAGTGATTGCTGTCCTGATATCCAGAAGCTCTTTGTCTAATTCAAGGTGAGTGATTTATGTCCTGATATCCAGAAGCTCTTTGTCTAATCCAAGGTGAGTGATTGCTGTCCTGATATCCAGAAGCTCTTTGTCTAATCCAAGATGAGTGATTGCTGTCCTGATATCCAGAAGCTCTTTGTCTAATCCAAGGTGAGTGATCGCTGTCCTGATATCCAGAAGATCTTTGTCTAATCTGAGGTGAGTGATTGCTGTCCTGATATCCAGAAGCTCTTTGTCTAATCCGGGGTGAGTGATTGCTGTCCTGATATCCAGAAGCTCTTTGTCTAATCCAAGATGAGTGATTGCTGTCCTGATATCCAGAAGCTCTTTGTCTAATCCAAGGTGAGTTATAGCTGTCCTGATATCCAGAAGCTCTTTGTCTAATCCAAGATGAGTGATCGCTGTCCTGATATCCAGAAGCTCTTTGTCTAATCCAAGATGAGTGATCGCTGTCCTGATATCCAGAAGATCTTTGTCTAATCCAAGATGAGTGATCGCTGTCCTGATATCCAGAAGCTCTTTGTCTAATCCAAGATGAGTGATTGCTGTCCTGATATCCAGAAGCTCTTTGTCTAATCCAAGATGAGTGATTGCTGTCCTGATATCCAGAAGCTCTTTGTCTAATTCAAGGTGAGTGATTTATGTCCTGATATCCAGAAGCTCTTTGTCTAATCCAAGGTGAGTGATGCTGTCCTGATATCCAGAAGATCTTTGTCTAATCTGAGGTGAGTGATTGCTGTCCTGATATCCAGAAGCTCTTTGTCTAATCCGGGGTGAGTGATTGCTGTCCTGATATCCAGAAGCTCTTTGTCTAATCCAAGGTGAGTGATTGCTGTCCTGATATCCAGAAGCTCTTTGTCTAATCCAAGATGAGTGATTGCTGTCCTGATATCCAGAAGATCTTTGTCTAATCCAAGATGAGTGATTTATGTCCTGATATCCAGAAGCTCTTTGTCTAATCCAAGGTGAGTGATTGCTGTCCTGATATCCAGAAGCTCTTTGTCTAATCCAAGATGAGTGATCGCTGTCCTGATATCCAGAAGCTCTTTGTCTAATCCAAGATGAGTGATTGCTGTCCTGATATCCAGAAGCTCTTTGTCTAATCCAAGATGAGTGATTGCTGTCCTGATATCCAGAAGATCTTTGTCTAATCCAAGATGAGTGATTTATGTCCTGATATCCAGAAGCTCTTTGTCTAATCCAAGGTGAGTGATCGCTGTCCTGATATCCAGAAGCTCTTTGTCTAATCCAAGATGAGTGATCGCTGTCCTGATATCCAGAAGCTCTTTGTCTAATCCAAGATGAGTGATCGCTGTCCTGATATCCAGAAGCTCTTTGTCTAATCCAAGATGAGTGATTCGCTGTCCTGATATCCAGAAGCTCTTTGTCTAATCCAAGGTGAGTGATTGCTGTCCTGATATCCAGAAGCTCTTTGTCTAATCCAAGATGAGTGATTGCTGTCCTGATATCCAGAAGCTCTTTGTCTAATCCAAGGTGAGTGATTGCTGTCCTGATATTCAGAAGATCTTTGTCTAATCCAAGATCAGTGATCGCTGTCCTGATATCCAGAAGCTCGTTGTCTAATCCAAGGTGAGTGATTGCTGTCCTGATATCCAGAAGATCTTTGTCTAATCCAAGGTGAGTGATCGCTGTCCTGATATCCAGAAGATCTTTGTCTAATCCAAGATGAGTGATCGCTGTCCTGATATCCAGAAGCTCTTTGTCTAATCCAAGATGAGTGATCGCTGTCCTGATATCCAGAAGCTCTTTGTCTAATCCAAGATGAGTGATTGCTGTCCTGATATCCAGAAGCTCTTTGTCTAATCCAAGATGAGTGATTGCTGTCCTGATATCCAGAAGCTCTTTGTCTAATCCAAGGTGAGTGATTGCTGTCCTGATATCCAGAAGGTCTTTGTCTAATCCAAGGTGAGTGATTGCTGTCCTGATATCCAGAAGCTCTTTGTCTAATCCAAGGTGAGTGATTGCTGTCCTGATATCCAGAAGCTCTTTGTCTAATTCAAGGTGAGTGATTGCTGTCCTGATATCCAGAAGCTCTTTGTCTAATCCAAGGTGAGTGATTGCTGTCCTGATATCCAGGAGCTCTTTGTCTAATCCAAGGTGAGTGATTGCTGTCCTAATATCCAGAAGCTCTTTGTCTAATCCAAGATGAGTGATTGCTGTCCTGATATCCAGAAGCTCTTTGTCTAATCCAAGGTGAGTGATTGCTGTCCTGATATCCAGAAGATCTTTGTCTAATCTGAGGTGAGTGATTGCTGTCCCGATATCCAGAAGCTCTTTGTCTAATCCAAGATGAGTGATTGCTGTCCTGATATCCAGAAGCTCTTTGTCTAATCCAAGGTGAGTGATTGCTGTCCTGATATCCAGAAGCTCTTTGTCTAATCCAAGGTGAGTGATTGCTGTCCTGATATCCAGAAGCTCTTTGTCTAATCCAAGGTGAGTGATTGCTGTCCTGATATCCAGAAGCTCTTTGTCTAATCCAAGGTGAGTGATTGCTGTCCTGATATCCAGAAGCTCTTTGTCTAATCCAAGATGAGTGATTGCTGTCCTGATATCCAGAAGATCTTTGTCTAATCCAAGATGAGTGATTTTGTCCTGATATCCAGAAGCTCTTTGTCTAATCCAAGGTGAGTGATTGCTGTCCTGATATCCAGAAGCTCTTTGTCTAATCCAAGATGAGTGATCGCTGTCCTGATATCCAGAAGCTCTTTGTCTAATCCAAGATGAGTGATTGCTGTCCTGATATCCAGAAGCTCTTTGTCTAATCCAAGATGAGTGATTGCTGTCCTGATATCCAGAAGATCTTTGTCTAATCCAAGATGAGTGATTTATGTCCTGATATCCAGAAGCTCTTTGTCTAATCCAAGGTGAGTGATCGCTGTCCTGATATCCAGAAGCTCTTTGTCTAATCCAAGATGAGTGATGCTGTCCTGATATCCAGAAGCTCTTTGTCTAATCCAAGATGAGTGATCGCTGTCCTGATATCCAGAAGCTCTTTGTCTAATCCAAGATGAGTGATCGCTGTCCTGATATCCAGAAGCTCTTTGTCTAATCCAAGGTGAGTGATTGCTGTCCTGATATCCAGAAGCTCTTTGTCTAATCCAAGATGAGTGATTGCTGTCCTGATATCCAGAAGCTCTTTGTCTAATCCAAGGTGAGTGATTGCTGTCCTGATATTCAGAAGATCTTTGTCTAATCCAAGATCAGTGATCGCTGTCCTGATATCCAGAAGCTCTTTGTCTAATCCAAGGTGAGTGATTGCTGTCCTGATATCCAGAAGCTCTTTGTCTAATCCAAGGTGAGTGATTGCTGTCCTGATATCCAGAAGCTCTTTGTCTAATCCAAGATGAGTGATCGCTGTCCTGATATCCAGAAGCTCTTTGTCTAATCCAAGATGAGTGATCGCTGTCCTGATATCCAGAAGCTCTTTGTCTAATCCAAGATGAGTGATTGCTGTCCTGATATCCAGAAGCTCTTTGTCTAATCCAAGATGAGTGATTGCTGTCCTGATATCCAGAAGCTCTTTGTCTAATCCAAGGTGAGTGATTGCTGTCCTGATATCCAGAAGGTCTTTGTCTAATCCAAGGTGAGTGATTGCTGTCCTGATATCCAGAAGCTCTTTGTCTAATCCAAGGTGAGTGATTGCTGTCCTGATATCCAGAAGCTCTTTGTCTAATTCAAGGTGAGTGATTTATGTCCTGATATCCAGAAGCTCTTTGTCTAATCCAAGGTGAGTGATTGCTGTCCTGATATCCAGGAGCTCTTTGTCTAATCCAAGGTGAGTGATTGCTGTCCTGATATCCAGAAGCTCTTTGTCTAATCCAAGATGAGTGATTGCTGTCCTGATATCCAGAAGCTCTTTGTCTAATCCAAGGTGAGTGATTGCTGTCCTGATATCCAGAAGATCTTTGTCTAATCTGAGGTGAGTGATTGCTGTCCTGATATCCAGAAGCTCTTTGTCTAATCCAAGATGAGTGATCGCTGTCCTGATATCCAGAAGGTCTTTGTCTAATCCAAGGTGAGTGATTGCTGTCCTGATATCCAGAAGCTCTTTGTCTAATCCAAGGTGAGTGATTGCTGTCCTAATATCCAGAAGCTCTTTGTCTAATCCAAGATGAGTGATTTATGTCCTGATATCCAGAAGATCTTTGTCTAATCTGAGGTGAGTGATTGCTGTCCTGATATCCAGAAGCTCTTTGTCTAATCCGAGGTGAGTGATTGCTGTCATGATATCCAGAAGCTCTTTGTCTAATCCAAGGTGAGTGATTGCTGTCCTGATATCCAGAAGCTCTTTGTCTAATCCAAGATGAGTGATTGCTGTCCTGATATCCAGAAGCTCTTTGTCAAGGTGAGTGATTTCTGATATCCAGAAGCTCTTTGTCTAATCCAAGGTGAGTGATCGCTGTCCTGATATCCAGAAGCTCTTTGTCTAATCCAAGGTGAGTGATTGCTGTCCTAATATCCAGAAGCTATTTGTCTAATCCAAGGTGAGTGATTGCTGTCCTGATATCCAGAAGCTCTTTGTCTAATTCGAGGTGAGTGATTTATGTCCTGATATCCAGAAGCTCTTTGTCTAATCCAAGGTGAGTGATTGCTGTCCTGATATCCAGAAGCTCTTTGTCTAATCCAAGATGAGTGATTGCTGTCCTGATATCCAGAAGCTCTTTGTCTAATCCAAGGTGAGTGATCGCTGTCCTGATATCCAGAAGATCTTTGTCTAATCTGAGGTGAGTGATTGCTGTCCTGATATCCAGAAGCTCTTTGTCTAATCCAAGGTGAGTGATTGCTGTCCTGATATTCAGAAGATCTTTGTCTAATCCAAGATCAGTGATCGCTGTCCTGATATCCAGAAGCTCGTTGTCTAATCCAAGGTGAGTGATTGCTGTCCTGATATCCAGAAGATCTTTGTCTAATCCAAGGTGAGTGATCGCTGTCCTGATATCCAGAAGATCTTTGTCTAATCCAAGATGAGTGATCGCTGTCCTGATATCCAGAAGCTCTTTGTCTAATCCAAGATGAGTGATCGCTGTCCTGATATCCAGAAGCTCTTTGTCTAATCCAAGATGAGTGATTGCTGTCCTGATATCCAGAAGCTCTTTGTCTAATCCAAGATGAGTGATTGCTGTCCTGATATCCAGAAGCTCTTTGTCTAATCCAAGGTGAGTGATTGCTGTCCTGATATCCAGAAGGTCTTTGTCTAATCCAAGGTGAGTGATTGCTGTCCTGATATCCAGAAGCTCTTTGTCTAATCCAAGGTGAGTGATTGCTGTCCTGATATCCAGAAGCTCTTTGTCTAATTCAAGGTGAGTGATTTATGTCCTGATATCCAGAAGCTCTTTGTCTAATCCAAGGTGAGTGATTGCTGTCCTGATATCCAGGAGCTCTTTGTCTAATCCAAGGTGAGTGATTGCTGTCCTAATATCCAGAAGCTCTTTGTCTAATCCAAGATGAGTGATTGCTGTCCTGATATCCAGAAGCTCGTTGTCTAATCCAAGGTGAGGGATTGCTGTCCTGATATCCAGAAGATCTTTGTCTAATCTGAGGTGAGTGATTGCTGTCCTGATATCCAGAAGCTCTTTGTCTAATCCAAGATGAGTGATCGCTGTCCTGATATCCAGAAGGTCTTTGTCTAATCCAAGGTGAGTGATTGCTGTCCTGATATCCAGAAGCTCTTTGTCTAATCCAAGGTGAGTGATTGCTGTCCTGATATCCAGAAGCTCTTTGTCTAATCCGGGGTGAGTGATTGCTGTCCTGATATCCAGAAGCTCTTTGTCTAATCCAAGGTGAGTGATTGCTGTCCTGATATCCAGAAGCTCTTTGTCTAATCCAAGATGAGTGATTGCTGTCCTGATATCCAGAAGATCTTTGTCTAATCCAAGATGAGTGATTTATGTCCTGATATCCAGAAGCTCTTTGTCTAATCCAAGGTGAGTGATTGCTGTCCTGATATCCAGAAGCTCTTTGTCTAATCCAAGATGAGTGATCGCTGTCCTGATATCCAGAAGCTCTTTGTCTAATCCAAGATGAGTGATTGCTGTCCTGATATCCAGAAGCTCTTTGTCTAATCCAAGATGAGTGATTGCTGTCCTGATATCCAGAAGATCTTTGTCTAATCCAAGATGATTGATTTATGTCCTGATATCCAGAAGCTCTTTGTCTAATCCAAGGTGAGTGATCGCTGTCCTGATATCCAGAAGCTCTTTGTCTAATCCAAGATGAGTGATCGCTGTCCTGATATCCAGAAGCTCTTTGTCTAATCCAAGATGAGTGATCGCTGTCCTGATATCCAGAAGCTCTTTGTCTAATCCAAGATGAGTGATCGCTGTCATGATATCCAGAAGCTCTTTGTCTAATCCAAGGTGAGTGATTGCTGTCCTGATATCCAGAAGCTCTTTGTCTAATCCAAGATGAGTGATTGCTGTCCTGATATCCAGAAGCTCTTTGTCTAATCCAAGGTGAGTGATTGCTGTCCTGATATCCAGAAGATCTTTGTCTAATCCAAGATCAGTGATCGCTGTCCTGATATCCAGAAGCTCAAGATGAGTGATTGTCTAATCCAAGGTGAGTGATTGCTGTCCTGATATCCAGAAGATCTTTGTCTAATCCAAGGTGAGTGATCGCTGTCCTGATATCCAGAAGATCTTTGTCTAATCCAAGATGAGTGATCGCTGTCCTGATATCCAGAAGCTCTTTGTCTAATCCAAGATGAGTGATCGCTGTCCTGATATCCAGAAGCTCTTTGTCTAATCCAAGAGAGTGATTGCTGTCCTGATATCCAGAAGCTCTTTGTCTAATCCAAGATGAGTGATTGCTGTCCTGATATCCAGAAGCTCTTTGTCTAATCCAAGGTGAGTGATTGCTGTCCTGATATCCAGAAGCTCTTTGTCTAATCCAAGGTGAGTGATTGCTGTCCTGATATCCAGAAGCTCTTTGTCTAATCCAAGGTGAGTGATTGCTGTCCTGATATCCAGAAGCTCTTTGTCTAATTCAAGGTGAGTGATTTCTGTCCTGATATCCAGAAGCTCTTTGTCTAATCCAAGGTGAGTGATCGCTGTCCTGATATCCAGAAGCTCTTTGTCTAATCCAAGGTGAGTGATTGCTGTCCTAATATCCAGAAGCTATTTGTCTAATCCAAGATGAGTGATTGCTGTCCTGATATCCAGAAGCTCTTTGTCTAATCCAAGGTGAGTGATTGCTGTCCTGATATCCAGAAGATCTTTGTCTAATCTGAGGTGAGTGATTGCTGTCCTGATATCCAGAAGCTCTTTGTCTAATCCAAGATGAGTGATTGCTGTCCTGATATCCAGAAGCTCTTTGTCTAATCCAAGGTGAGTGATTGCTGTCCTGATATCCAGAAGCTCTTTGTCTAATCCAAGGTGAGTGATTGCTGTCCTGATATCCAGAAGCTCTTTGTCTAATCCAAGATGAGTGATTGCTGTCCTGATATCCAGAAGATCTTTGTCTAATCTGAGGTGAGTGATTGCTGTCCTGATATCCAGAAGCTCTTTGTCTAATCCGAGGTGAGTGATTGCTGTCATGGTATCCAGAAGCTCTTTGTCTAATCCAAGGTGAGTGATTGCTGTCCTGATATCCAGAAGCTCTTTGTCTAATCCAAGATGAGTGATTGCTGTCCTGATATCCAGAAGCTCTTTGTCTAATCCAAGGTGAGTGATTTCTGTCCTGATATCCAGAAGCTCTTTGTCTAATCCAAGGTGAGTGATCGCTGTCCTGATATCCAGAAGCTCTTTGTCTAATCCAAGGTGAGTGATTGCTGTCCTAATATCCAGAAGCTATTTGTCTAATCCAAGATGAGTGATTGCTGTCCTGATATCCAGAAGCTCTTTGCGAGGTGAGTGATTTATGTCCTGATATCCAGAAGCTCTTTGTCTAATCCAAGGTGAGTGATTGCTGTCCTGATATCCAGAAGCTCTTTGTCTAATCCAAGATGAGTGATTGCTGTCCTGATATCCAGAAGCTCTTTGTCTAATCCAAGGTGAGTGATCGCTGTCCTGATATCCAGAAGATCTTTGTCTAATCTGAGGTGAGTGATTGCTGTCCTGATATCCAGAAGCTCTTTGTCTAATCCGGGGTGAGTGATTGCTGTCCTGATATCCAGAAGCTCTTTGTCTAATCCAAGATGAGTGATTGCTGTCCTGATATCCAGAAGCTCTTTGTCTAATCCAAGGTGAGTTATAGCTGTCCTGATATCCAGAAGCTCTTTGTCTAATCCAAGATGAGTGATCGCTGTCCTGATATCCAGAAGCTCTTTGTCTAATCCAAGATGAGTGATCGCTGTCCTGATATCCAGAAGATCTTTGTCTAATCCAAGATGAGTGATCGCTGTCCTGATATCCAGAAGCTCTTTGTCTAATCCAAGATGAGTGATTGCTGTCCTGATATCCAGAAGCTCTTTGTCTAATCCAAGATGAGTGATCGCTGTCCTGATATCCAGAAGCTCTTTGTCTAATTCAAGGTGAGTGATTTATGTCCTGATATCCAGAAGCTCTTTGTCTAATCCAAGGTGAGTGATTGCTGTCCTGATATCCAGAAGATCTTTGTCTAATCTGAGGTGAGTGATTGCTGTCCTGATATCCAGAAGCTCTTTGTCTAATCCGGGGTGAGTGATTGCTGTCCTGATATCCAGAAGCTCTTTGTCTAATCCAAGGTGAGTGATTGCTGTCCTGATATCCAGAAGCTCTTTGTCTAATCCAAGATGAGTGATTGCTGTCCTGATATCCAGAAGATCTTTGTCTAATCCAAGATGAGTGATTTATGTCCTGATATCCAGAAGCTCTTTGTCTAATCCAAGGTGAGTGATTGCTGTCCTGATATCCAGAAGCTCTTTGTCTAATCCAAGATGAGTGATCGCTGTCCTGATATCCAGAAGCTCTTTGTCTAATCCAAGATGAGTGATTGCTGTCCTGATATCCAGAAGCTCTTTGTCTAATCCAAGATGAGTGATTGCTGTCCTGATATCCAGAAGATCTTTGTCTAATCCAAGATGAGTGATTTATGTCCTGATATCCAGAAGCTCTTTGTCTAATCCAAGGTGAGTGATCGCTGTCCTGATATCCAGAAGCTCTTTGTCTAATCCAAGATGAGTGATCGCTGTCCTGATATCCAGAAGCTCTTTGTCTAATCCAAGATGAGTGATCGCTGTCCTGATATCCAGAAGCTCTTTGTCTAATCCAAGATGAGTGATCGCTGTCATGATATCCAGAAGCTCTTTGTCTAATCCAAGGTGAGTGATTGCTGTCCTGATATCCAGAAGCTCTTTGTCTAATCCAAGATGAGTGATTGCTGTCCTGATATCCAGAAGCTCTTTGTCTAATCCAAGGTGAGTGATTGCTGTCCTGATATCCAGAAGATCTTTGTCTAATCCAAGATCAGTGATCGCTGTCTGATATCCAGAAGCTCTTTGTCTAATCCAAGGTGAGTGATTGCTGTCCTGATATCCAGAAGCTCTTTGTCTAATCCAAGGTGAGTGATCGCTGTCCTGATATCCAGAAGATCTTTGTCTAATCCAAGATGAGTGATCGCTGTCCTGATATCCAGAAGCTCTTTGTCTAATCCAAGATGAGTGATTGCTGTCCTGATATCCAGAAGCTCTTTGTCTAATCCAAGGTGAGTGATTGCTGTCCTGATATCCAGAAGCTCTTTGTCTAATCCAAGATGAGTGATTGCTGTCCTGATATCCAGAAGCTCTTTGTCTAATCCAAGGTGAGTGATTGCTGTCCTGATATCCAGAAGGTCTTTGTCTAATCCAAGGTGAGTGATTGCTGTCCTGATATCCAGAAGCTCTTTGTCTAATCCAAGGTGAGTGATTGCTGTCCTGATATCCAGAAGCTCTTTGTCTAATTCAAGGTGAGTGATTTATGTCCTGATATCCAGAAGCTCTTTGTCTAATCCAAGGTGAGTGATTGCTGTCCTGATATCCAGAAGCTCTTTGTCTAATCCAAGGTGAGTGATTGCTGAATATCCAGAAGCTCTTTGTCTAATCCAAGATGAGTGATTGCTGTCCTGATATCCAGAAGCTCTTTGTCTAATCCAAGGTGAGTGATTGCTGTCCTGATATCCAGAAGATCTTTGTCTAATCTGAGGTGAGTGATTTGTCCTGATATCCAGAAGCTCTTTGTCTAATCCAAGATGAGTGATTGCTGTCCTGATATCCAGAAGCTCTTTGTCTAATCCAAGGTGAGTGATTGCTGTCCTGATATCCAGAAGCTCTTTGTCTAATCCAAGGTGAGTGATTGCTGTCCTGATATCCAGAAGCTCTTTGTCTAATCCAAGGTGAGTGATTGCTGTCCTGATATCCAGAAGCTCTTTGTCTAATCCAAGGTGAGTGATTGCTGTCCTGATATCCAGAAGCTCTTTGTCTAATCCAAGATGAGTGATTGCTGTCTGATATCCAGAAGCTCTTTGTCTAATCCAAGATGAGTGATTTGCTGTCCTGATATCCAGAAGCTCTTTGTCTAATCCAAGGTGAGTGATTGCTGTCCTGATATCCAGAAGCTCTTTGTCTAATCCAAGATGAGTGATCGCTGTCCTGATATCCAGAAGCTCTTTGTCTAATCCAAGATGAGTGATTGCTGTCCTGATATCCAGAAGCTCTTTGTCTAATCCAAGATGAGTGATTGCTGTCCTGATATCCAGAAGATCTTTGTCTAATCCAAGATGAGTGATTTATGTCCTGATATCCAGAAGCTCTTTGTCTAATCCAAGGTGAGTGATCGCTGTCCTGATATCCAGAAGCTCTTTGTCTAATCCAAGATGAGTGATCGCTGTCCTGATATCCAGAAGCTCTTTGTCTAATCCAAGATGAGTGATCGCTGTCCTGATATCCAGAAGCTCTTTGTCTAATCCAAGATGAGTGATCGCTGTCATGATATCCAGAAGCTCTTTGTCTAATCCAAGGTGAGTGATTGCTGTCCTGATATCCAGAAGCTCTTTGTCTAATCCAAGATGAGTGATTGCTGTCCTGATATCCAGAAGCTCTTTGTCTAATCCAAGGTGAGTGATTGCTGTCCTGATATTCAGAAGATCTTTGTCTAATCCAAGATCAGTGATCGCTGTCCTGATATCCAGAAGCTCGTTGTCTAATCCAAGGTGAGTGATTGCTGTCCTGATATCCAGAAGATCTTTGTCTAATCCAAGGTGAGTGATCGCTGTCCTGATATCCAGAAGATCTTTGTCTAATCCAAGATGAGTGATCGCTGTCCTGATATCCAGAAGCTCTTTGTCTAATCCAAGATGAGTGATCGCTGTCCTGATATCCAGAAGCTCTTTGTCTAATCCAAGTGAGTGATTGCTGTCCTGATATCCAGAAGCTCTTTGTCTAATCCAAGATGAGTGATTGCTGTCCTGATATCCAGAAGCTCTTTGTCTAATCCAAGGTGAGTGATTGCTGTCCTGATATCCAGAAGCTCTTTGTCTAATCCAAGGTGAGTGATTGCTGTCCTGATATCCAGAAGCTCTTTGTCTAATCCAAGGTGAGTGATTGCTGTCCTGATATCCAGAAGCTCTTTGTCTAATTCAAGGTGAGTGATTTATGTCCTGATATCCAGAAGCTCTTTGTCTAATCCAAGGTGAGTGATTGCTGTCCTGATATCCAGGAGCTCTTTGTCTAATCCAAGGTGAGTGATTGCTGTCCTAATATCCAGAAGCTCTTTGTCTAATCCAAGATGAGTGATTGCTGTCCTGATATCCAGAAGCTCGTTGTCTAATCCAAGGTGAGGGATTGCTGTCCTGATATCCAGAAGATCTTTGTCTAATCTGAGGTGAGTGATTGCTGTCCTGATATCCAGAAGCTCTTTGTCTAATCCAAGATGAGTGATTGCTGTCCTGATATCCAGAAGCTCTTTGTCTAATCCAAGGTGAGTGATTGCTGTCCTGATATCCAGAAGCTCTTTGTCTAATCCAAGGTGAGTGAAGTCCTGATATCCAGAAGCTCTTTGTCTAATTCAAGGTGAGTGATTTATGTCCTGATATCCAGAAGCTCTTTGTCTAATCCAAGGTGAGTGATTGCTGTCCTGATATCCAGGAGCTCTTTGTCTAATCCAAGGTGAGTGATTGCTGTCCTAATATCCAGAAGCTCTTTGTCTAATCCAAGATGAGTGATTGCTGTCCTGATATCCAGAAGCTCTTTGTCTAATCCAAGGTGAGTGATTGCTGTCCTGATATCCAGAAGATCTTTGTCTAATCTTGAGTGATTGCTGTCCTGATATCCAGAAGCTCTTTGTCTAATCCAAGATGAGTGATTGCTGTCCTGATATCCAGAAGCTCTTTGTCTAATCCAAGGTGAGTGATTGCTGTCCTGATATCCAGAAGCTCTTTGTCTAATCAAGGTGAGTGATTGCTGTCCTGATATCCAGAAGCTCTTTGTCTAATCCAAGGTGAGTGATTGCTGTCCTGATATCCAGAAGCTCTTTGTCTAATCCAAGGTGAGTGATTGCTGTCCTGATATCCAGAAGCTCTTTGTCTAATCCAAGGTGAGTGATTGCTGTCCTGATATCCAGAAGCTCTTTGTCTAATCCAAGATGAGTGATTGCTGTCCTGATATCCAGAAGCTCTTTGTCTAATCCAAGGTGAGTTATAGCTGTCCTGATATCCAGAAGCTCTTTGTCTAATCCAAGATGAGTGATCGCTGTCCTGATATCCAGAAGCTCTTTGTCTAATCCAAGATGAGTGATCGCTGTCCTGATATCCAGAAGCTCTTTGTCTAATCCAAGATGAGTGATTGCTGTCCTGATATCCAGAAGCTCTTTGTCTAATCCAAGATGAGTGATCGCTGTCCTGATATCCAGAAGCTCTTTGTCTAATTCAAGGTGAGTGATTTATGTCCTGATATCCAGAAGCTCTTTGTCTAATCCAAGGTGAGTGATCGCTGTCCTGATATCCAGAAGATCTTTGTCTAATCTGAGGTGAGTGATTGCTGTCCTGATATCCAGAAGCTCTTTGTCTAATCCGGGGTGAGTGATTGCTGTCCTGATATCCAGAAGCTCTTTGTCTAATCCAAGGTGAGTGATTGCTGTCCTGATATCCAGAAGCTCTTTGTCTAATTCAAGGTGAGTGATTTATGTCCTGATATCCAGAAGCTCTTTGTCTAATCCAAGGTGAGTGATTGCTGTCCTGATATCCAGGAGCTCTTTGTCTAATCCAAGGTGAGTGATTGCTGTCCTAATATCCAGAAGCTCTTTGTCTAATCCAAGATGAGTGATTGCTGTCCTGATATCCAGAAGCTCTTTGTCTAATCCAAGGTGAGTGATTGCTGTCCTGATATCCAGAAGCTCTTTGTCTAATTCAAGGTGAGTGATTTATGTCCTGATATCCAGAAGCTCTTTGTCTAATCCAAGGTGAGTGATTGCTGTCCTGATATCCAGAAGCTCTTTGTCTAATCCAAGATGAGTGATTGCTGTTCTGATATCCAGAAGATCTTTGTCTAATCCAAGATGAGTGATTGCTGTCCTGATATCCAGAAGATCTTTGTCTAATCCAAGATGAGTGATCGCTGTCCTGATATCCAGAAGCTCTTTGTCTAATCCAAGATGAGTGATTGCTGTCCTGATATCCAGAAGCTCTTTGTCTAATCCAAGGTGAGTGATTGCTGTCCTGATATCCAGAAGCTCTTTGTCTAATCCAAGGTGAGTGATTGCTGTCCTGATATCCAGAAGCTCTTTGTCTAATCCAAGGTGAGTGATCGCTGTCCTGATATCCAGAAGATCTTTGTCTAATCCAAGGTGAGTGATTGCTGTCCTGATATCCAGAAGCTCTTTGTCTAATCAAGGTGAGTGATTTGTCCTGATATCCAGAAGCTCTTTGTCTAATCCAAGGTGAGTGATTGCTGTCCTGATATCCAGGAGCTCTTTGTCTAATCCAAGGTGAGTGATTGCTGTCCTAATATCCAGAAGCTCTTTGTCTAATCCAAGATGAGTGATTGCTGTCCTGATATCCAGAAGCTCTTTGTCTAATCCAAGGTGAGTGATTGCTGTCCTGATATCCAGAAGCTCTTTGTCTAATTCAAGGTGAGTGATTTATGTCCTGATATCCAGAAGCTCTTTGTCTAATCCAAGGTGAGTGATTGCTGTCCTGATATCCAGAAGCTCTTTGTCTAATCCAAGATGAGTGATTGCTGTTCTGATATCCAGAAGATCTTTGTCTAATCCAAGATGAGTGATCGCTGTCCTGATATCCAGAAGCCCTTTGTCTAATCCAAGATGAGTGATCGCTGTCCTGATATCCAGAAGCTCTTTGTCTAATCCAAGATGAGTGATTGCTGTCCTGATATCCAGAAGCTCTTTGTCTAATCCAAGGTGAGTGATTGCTGTCCTGATATCCAGAAGCTCTTTGTCTAATCCAAGGTGAGTGATTGCTGTCCTGATATCCAGAAGCTCTTTGTCTAATCCAAGGTGAGTGATCGCTGTCCTGATATCCAGAAGATCTTTGTCTAATCCAAGATGAGTGATCGCTGTCCTGATATCCAGAAGCTCTTTGTCTAATCCAAGATGAGTGATTGCTGTCCTGATATCCAGAAGATCTTTGTCTAATCTGAGGTGAGTGATTGCTGTCCTGATATCCAGAAGCTCTTTGTCTAATCCGGGGTGAGTGATTGCTGTCCTGATATCCAGAAGCTCTTTGTCTAATCCAAGATGAGTGATTGCTGTCCTGATATCCAGAAGCTCTTTGTCTAATCCAAGGTGAGTTATAGCTGTCCTGATATCCAGAAGCTCTTTGTCTAATCCAAGATGAGTGATCGCTGTCCTGATATCCAGAAGCTCTTTGTCTAATCCAAGATGAGTGATTGCTGTCCTGATATCCAGAAGATCTTTGTCTAATCCAAGATGAGTGATCGCTGTCCTGATATCCAGAAGCTCTTTGTCTAATCCAAGATGAGTGATTGCTGTCCTGATATCCAGAAGCTCTTTGTCTAATCCAAGATGAGTGATCGCTGTCCTGATATCCAGAAGCTCTTTGTCTAATTCAAGGTGAGTGATTTATGTCCTGATATCCAGAAGCTCTTTGTCTAATCCAAGGTGAGTGATCGCTGTCCTGATATCCAGAAGATCTTTGTCTAATCTGAGGTGAGTGATTGCTGTCCTGATATCCAGAAGCTCTTTGTCTAATCCGGGGTGAGTGATTGCTGTCCTGATATCCAGAAGCTCTTTGTCTAATCCAAGGTGAGTGATTGCTGTCCTGATATCCAGAAGCTCTTTGTCTAATTCAAGGTGAGTGATTTATGTCCTGATATCCAGAAGCTCTTTGTCTAATCCAAGGTGAGTGATTGCTGTCCTGATATCCAGGAGCTCTTTGTCTAATCCAAGGTGAGTGATTGCTGTCCTAATATCCAGAAGCTCTTTGTCTAATCCAAGATGAGTGATTGCTGTCCTGATATCCAGAAGCTCTTTGTCTAATCCAAGGTGAGTGATTGCTGTCCTGATATCCAGAAGCTCTTTGTCTAATTCAAGGTGAGTGATTTATGTCCTGATATCCAGAAGCTCTTTGTCTAATCCAAGGTGAGTGATTGCTGTCCTGATATCCAGAAGCTCTTTGTCTAATCCAAGATGAGTGATCGCTGTCCTGATATCCAGAAGCTCTTTGTCTAATTCAAGGTGAGTGATTGCTGTCCTGATATCCAGAAGATCTTTGTCTAATCTGAGGTGAGTGATTGCTGTCCTGATATCCAGAACCTCGTTGTCTAATCCGAGGTGAGTGATTGCTGTCATGATATCCAGAAGCTCTTTGTCTAATCCAAGGTGAGTGATTGCTGTCCTGATATCCAGAAGCTCTTTGTCTAATCCAAGATGAGTGATTGCTGTCCTGATATCCAGAAGCTCTTTGTCTAATCCGGGGTGAGTGATTGCTGTCCTGATATCCAGAAGCTCTTTGTCTAATCCAAGATGAGTGATTGCTGTCCTGATATCCAGAAGCTCTTTGTCTAATCCAAGGTGAGTTATAGCTGTCCTGATATCCAGAAGCTCTTTGTCTAATCCAAGATGAGTGATCGCTGTCCTGATATCCAGAAGCTCTTTGTCTAATCCAAGATGAGTGATTGCTGTCCTGATATCCAGAAGATCTTTGTCTAATCCAAGATGAGTGATCGCTGTCCTGATATCCAGAAGCTCTTTGTCTAATCCAAGATGAGTGATTGCTGTCCTGATATCCAGAAGCTCTTTGTCTAATCCAAGATGAGTGATCGCTGTCCTGATATCCAGAAGCTCTTTGTCTAATTCAAGGTGAGTGATTTATGTCCTGATATCCAGAAGCTCTTTGTCTAATCCAAGGTGAGTGATCGCTGTCCTGATATCCAGAAGATCTTTGTCTAATCTGAGGTGAGTGATTGCTGTCCTGATATCCAGAAGCTCTTTGTCTAATCCGGGGTGAGTGATTGCTGTCCTGATATCCAGAAGCTCTTTGTCTAATCCAAGGTGAGTTATAGCTGTCCTGATATCCAGAAGCTCTTTGTCTAATCCAAGATGAGTGATCGCTGTCCTGATATCCAGAAGCTCTTTGTCTAATCCAAGATGAGTGATTGCTGTCCTGATATCCAGAAGCTCTTTGTCTAATCCGGGGTGAGTGATTGCTGTCCTGATATCCAGAAGCTCTTTGTCTAATCCAAGGTGAGTTATAGCTGTCCTGATATCCAGAAGCTCTTTGTCTAATCCAAGATGAGTTATCACTGTCCTGATATCCAGAAGCTCGTTGTCTAATCCAAGGTGAGTGATTGCTGTCCTGATATCCAGAAGATCTTTTGTCTAATCTGAGGTGAGTGATTGCTGTCCTGATATCCAGAAGCTCTTTGTCTAATCCGAGGTGAGTGATTGCTGTCCTGATATCCAGAAGCTCTTTGTCTGATCCAAGGTGAGTGATTGCTGTCCTGATATCCAGAAGATCTTTGTCTAATCCAAGATCAGTGATCGCTGTCCTGATATCCAGAAGCTCTTTGTCTAATCCAAGATGAGTGATTGCTGTCCTGATATCCAGAAGCTCTTTGTCTAATCCAAGATGAGTTATCGCTGTCCTGATATCCAGAAGATCTTTGTCTAATCCAAGATGAGTGATTGCTGTCCTGATATCCAGAAGGTCTTTGTCTAATCCAAGATGAGTGATTGCTGTCCTGATATCCAGAAGCTCTTTGTCTAATCCAAGGTGAGTGATTGCTGTCCTGATATCCAGAAGATCTTTGTCTAATCCAAGGTGAGTGATTGCTGTCCTGATATCCAGAAGCTCTTTGTCTAATCCAAGGTGAGTGATTGCTGTCCTGATATCCAGAAGCTCTTTGTCTAATTCAAGGTGAGTGATTTCTGTCCTGATATCCAGAAGCTCTTTGTCTAATCCAAGGTGAGTGATCGCTGTCCTGATATCCAGAAGCTCTTTGTCTAATCCAAGGTGAGTGATTGCTGTCCTAATATCCAGAAGCTCTTTGTCTAATCCAAGATGAGTGATTGCTGTCCTGATATCCAGAAGCTCTTTGTCTAATCCAAGGTGAGTGATTGCTGTCCTGATATCCAGAAGCTCTTTGTCTAATTCAAGGTGAGTGATTGCTGTCCTGATATCCAGAAGATCTTTGTCTAATCCAAGGTGAGTGATTGCTGTCCTGATATCCAGAAGCTCTTTGTCTAATCCAAGATGAGTGATCGCTGTCCTGATATCCAGAAGCTCTTTGTCTAATTCAAGGTGAGTGATTGCTGTCCTGATATCCAGAAGATCTTTGTCTAATCTGAGGTGAGTGATTGCTGTCCTGATATCCAGAACCTCGTTGTCTAATCCAAGGTGAGTGATTGCTGTCTGATATCCAGAAGCTCTTTGTCTAATCCAAGGTGAGTGATTGCTGTCCTGATATCCAGAAGCTCTTTGTCTAATCCAAGATGAGTGATTGCTGTCCTGATATCCAGAAGCTCTTTGTCTAATCCAAGGTGAGTGATTGCTGTCCTGATATCCAGAAGCTCTTTGTCTAATCCAAGATGAGTGATTGCTGTCCTGATATCCAGAAGCTCTTTGTCTAATCCAAGATGAGTGATCGCTGTCCTGATATCCAGAAGCTCTTTGTCTAATCCAAGATGAGTGATTGCTGTCCTGATATCCAGAAGATCTTTGTCTAATCCAAGATGAGTGATTCGCTGTCCTGATATCCAGAAGCTCTTTGTCTAATCCAAGATGAGTGATTGCTGTCCTGATATCCAGAAGCTCTTTGTCTAATCCAAGATGAGTGATCGCTGTCCTGATATCCAGAAGCTCTTTGTCTAATTCAAGGTGAGTGATGTATGTCCTGATATCCAGAAGCTCTTTGTCTAATCCAAGGTGAGTGATCGCTGTCCTGATATCCAGAAGATCTTTGTCTAATCTGAGGTGAGTGATTGCTGTCCTGATATCCAGAAGCTCTTTGTCTAATCCGGGGTGAGTGATTGCTGTCCTGATATCCAGAAGCTCTTTGTCTAATCCAAGGTGAGTGATTGCTGTCCTGATATCCAGAAGCTCTTTGTCTAATCCAAGATGAGTGATCGCTGTCCTGATATCCAGAAGCTCTTTGTCTAATCCAAGATGAGTGATTGCTGTCCTGATATCCAGAAGCTCTTTGTCTAATCCAAGGTGAGTGATTGCTGTCCTGATATCCAGAAGCTCTTTGTCTAATCCAAGGTGAGTGATTGCTGTCCTGATATCCAGAAGCTCTTTGTCTAATCCAAGATGAGTTATTGCTGTCCTGATATCCAGAAGCTCTTTGTCTAATCCAAGGTGAGTGATTGCTGTCCTGATATCCAGAAGATCTTTGTCTAATCTGAGGTGAGTGATTGCTGTCCTGATATCCAGAAGCTCTTTGTCTAATCCGAGGTGAGTGATTGCTGTCCTGATATCCAGAAGCTCTTTGTCTGATCCAAGGTGAGTGATTGCTGTCCTGATATCCAGAAGATCTTTGTCTAATCCAAGATCAGTGATCGCTGTCCTGATATCCAGAAGCTCTTTGTCTAATCCAAGATGAGTGATTGCTGTCCTGATATCCAGAAGCTCTTTGTCTAATCCAAGATGAGTTATCGCTGTCCTGATATCCAGAAGATCTTTGTCTAATCCAAGATGAGTGATCGATGTCCTGATATCCAGAAGGTCTTTGTCTAATCCAAGATGAGTGATTGCTGTCCTGATATCCAGAAGCTCTTTGTCTAATCCAAGGTGAGTGATTGCTGTCCTGATATCCAGAAGATCTTTGTCTAATCTGAGGTGAGTGATTGCTGTCCTGATATCCAGAAGCTCTTTGTCTAATCCAAGGTGAGTGATTGCTGTCCTGATATCCAGAAGCTCTTTGTCTAATCCAAGGTGAGTGATTGCTGTCCTGATATCCAGAAGCTCTTTGTCTAATTCAAGGTGAGTGATTTATGTCCTGATATCCAGAAGCTCTTTGTCTAATCCAAGGTGAGTGATCGCTGTCCTGATATCCAGAAGATCTTTGTCTAATCCAAGATGAGTGATCGCTGTCCTGATATCCAGAAGCTCTTTGTCTAATCCAAGGTGAGTGATTGCTGTCCTGATATCCAGAAGCTCTTTGTCTAATCCAAGGTGAGTGATTGCTGTCCTGATATCCAGAAGCTCTTTGTCTAATTCAAGGTGAGTGATTTATGTCCTGATATCCAGAAGCTCTTTGTCTAATCCAAGGTGAGTGATCGCTGTCCTGATATCCAGAAGATCTTTGTCTAATCCAAGATGAGTGATCGCTGTCCTGATATCCAGAAGCTCTTTGTCTAATCCAAGATGAGTGATTGCTGTCCTGATATCCAGAAGCTCTTTGTCTAATCCAAGGTGAGTGATTGCTGTCCTGATATCCAGAAGGTCTTTGTCTAATCCAAGGTGAGTGATTGCTGTCCTGATATCCAGAAGCTCTTTGTCTAATCCAAGGTGAGTGATTGCTGTCCTGATATCCAGAAGCTCTTTGTCTAATTCAAGGTGAGTGATTTATGTCCTGATATCCAGAAGCTCTTTGTCTAATCCAAGGTGAGTGATTGCTGTCCTGATTTCCAAGGAAAGAGAGAGAGGCAGAGACAGAGGCAAAAAAATATTTTGACCAAGACCAAACAGCCTCACTATCAACCTGCAGCAGGTGAGTAACTACAGTAGATGATCAAGGAAGCGGCTAGACCCCAGCATGTTATGCTCCACGGTGTCGTTGGTATGCTTGAACCTGAACCTGGCTAAATGTGTCTTCTCTAAACATGTAAGAGCTGGTGAAAAACAACCCATTAGAGGAAGTGCAGGTAAACTAAATAGGACTCCAGCGGGAACAAGCCTTGTTGAAGGGTTAGGCAGAAGGGGTTTGCTTTGAAGTGGCTCGGCACGGCAGTATTCCCCATGGCACCACACAGATACTTTATTTGAATAATGTTGCAGATTCACCCCAGTAAGCAGCGATCACTGAGCTGTGTACGGTTGGGAAGATGACAGGTTTTAATTTTCACTTCTACTGAGAGGAATAGAGAGAGAGGGGGAAAGGAGCCAAAGAGGGGTGTGAGAGAGAGAGAGAGAGAGAGAGAGAGAGAGAGAGAGAGAGAGAGAGAGAAAGAAAGAAAGAAAGAAAGAAAGAAAGAAAGAAAGAAAGAAAGAAAGAAAGAAAGAAAGAAAGAAAGAAAGAAAGAAAGAAAGAAAGAAAGAATGAAAGAAAGAAAGAAAAGCAAATTGTCTTTCCTTAAGAACATTTTGACACTTTAAACCCTGGACAGTTTCCACAGCAGTAAATAAAGAGACTAGGATCAATAGCAGTCAGCAATAAGAAGATAAAACAGATAAATATGAAATACAGCCGTACAAAATGGTATGGATTACCTATGAGGCCACGTGACACAAGCTGCTTTGAAATGCAAATAGCAACTTATGCACATTGTCCTTTTCAGGCGCAGGCACCTATTGATCGGCTAAAACAAATTCTATTGATCACTGAATATTTAATGGGGATAATTAAATCCAGCGCCGAGGTACTTACACCCATTTCCAGGTTTCAGCGTGTCTCTCAGGAGACCTGGCGTTGACTTGCTAATGCTTCAGGATCCTTCTCTGAGATATGGCACCATGGTTCATTACAGTCAAATGTGATATTGAGAGTTCATGTTCAGGATATTTCACAATGTCTTTCACCTCCATGACGTGAATGTTCTCTGTGCTCTGCGTGAACAAAGAAAAGGTTTATTTGTTTAATAATCAAACACAAATCATAACATGAAATAGTTATGCATATCTGTATATTCTTGTGGCCTATCAGTTAGGGCTGTTGCCTTCATAACACATGGCAACAATAACAAAAAATGTACAGACATACATTAAAACTCAAAGTGAGGAGGGCGTAGTTTCTCCAGTGACATCAGCATGCCAGCCTGTGAGAGAAGACTAGTACTAGAGAGCACACAGGAAGCAGGGAGTCACTGTGGAACAGGAACAGGACGTTGTTTCAGACAGACATTTCTGTTCTGTGTGATACACCACAAACAACCACAGCGTGCGTTGATCACTATCAGCTCTCAGGTCCATGTTCTCAACTGTTTGAGGACCTCCATCTCCTCAAAATCCTCTCTGCATTCATTCAGGAAAATAAGAGGAAAGAGGAGGAAGAAAAATCTCCCTAATCGACTGGCATAATTTATGACATTAAGAAAGAGGGGAACAGGAAATTGTTGCTGTAGGAATAGCATTAGAGGGCAGGGCAAACCACACGGGCCAGTGTTAAACAAAGTGCCAATCAATAGTCCTTTTATTAGTGGTCACAATCAATACACTGGTGACGGAGCGGCCAATTAACACTATCGACCCACCGGCTGAGAGAGAAATGGAAGGAGGGAGGGGTTATGACAAAGAAGTGAGGAGGAGGAGGAGGGGGGGGAAGAGGAGGAGGAGGGGGAGGGGGAGGAAGAGGAGGAGGGGGAGGGGGAGGAAGGGGAGGAGGAGGAAGACTCTTTCCCCTCAGGCCTGGTTTTCATTCATCTCGACTGAGGGGAAAGCAGCAGCAGGGAGAGAAAGAAAGCAGGAGGGTTGTGTGGAGAGAGAAAGAAAGCAGGAGGGTTGTGTGGAGAGAGAAAGAAAGCAGGGGGTTGTGAGGAGAGAGAAAGAAAGCAAGAGGGTTGTGTGGAGAGAGAAAGAAAGCAGGAGGGTTGTGTGGAGAGAGAAAGAAAGCAGGGGGTTGTGTGGAGAGAGAAAGAAAGCAGGAGGGGTTGGAGAGAGAAAGAAAGCAGGGGGTGTGGAGAGAGAAAGAAAGCAGGAGGTTTGTGAGGAGAGAGAAAGAAAGCAGGGGGTTGTGTGAGAGAGAAAGAAAGCAGGGGGTTGTGAGGAGAGAGAAAGAAAGCAGGAGGGTTGTGAGGAGAGAGAAAGAAGGCAGGAGGGTTGTGAGGAGAGAGAAAGAAAGCAGGAGGGTTGTGTGGAGAGAGAAAGAAAGCAAGAGGGTTGTGTGGAGAGAGAAAGAAAGCAAGAGGGTTGTGTGGAGAGAGAAAGAAAGCAGGGGGGTTGTGTGGAGAGAGAAAGAAAGCAGGAGGTTTGTGAGGAGAGAGAAAGAAAGCAGGAGGTTTGTGAGGAGAGAGAAAGAAAGCAGGAGGGTTGTGTGGAAAGAGAAAGAAAGCAAGAGGGTTGTGTGGAGAGAGAAAGAAAGCAGGAGGGTTGTGTGGAGAGAGAAATAAAGCAGGAGGGTTGTGTGGAGAGAGAAAGAAAGCAGGAGGGTTGTGAGGAGAGAGAAAGAAAGCAGGAGGGTTGTGAGAAGAGAAAAAGAAAGCAGGAGGGTTGTGTGGAGAGAGAAAGAAAGCAGGAGGGTTGTGTGGAGAGAGAAAGAAAGCAGGAGGGTTGTGAGGATAGAGAAAGAAAGCAGGGGGTTGTGAGGAGAGAGAAAGAAAGCAGGAGAGTTGTGAGGAGAGAGAAAGAAAGCAGGAGGGTTGTGAGGAGAGAGAAAGAAAGCAGGAGGGTTGTGTGGAGAGAGAAAGAAAGCAGGAGAGTTGTGAGGAGAGAGAAAGAAAGCAGGAGGGTTGTGTGGAGAAAGAAATAAAGAAAGAGAAGGAGGATTCCCACCATGACGGGCATCCCAGGGGTCTGGTGTGGAGGTCTGGAAGACACCCTGACAGTTACCAGAGGTCTGGCTATCTCCCTGGAGGAAGTGTGGGTCAGGGGAGGCCACTGGCCTCTGTCTCCCAACATCCACATCTCCTGACTGGCCTGACTGTGTGGAGAGCCTTGCTCGGTCCAGTGTGTGTGGGTGTTGAGGGTGACCTGTCTCTCCTGCATTGGGAAGGCGCTGTGCCTCCTCTTCTCACCATTGGGTCAGAATGATAATGAGATCACAGCAATAATGTCTCCTCTATGTGGCCCTGCGCCCCAGGAGGCTGGCGTGTGAGGGGGTTAGAAGTGGCGGCCATGCCTTCTCCAAAGACATTCATTCTGATATTGTGGGTAATATGGCTGGGGGAGAGGATGGGTAAATGTTTTCAAATACCTTGTTAGGGTTAAGAGTGTATAATATAAAGTGTTTCAACAACACCACTGCCATTGGCAAAGTCACAAAAACAGACTAGCAGCTCAAAATGCCTGCCTCACTACATCCAGTCATTTAACTCAGCTCATATGTGTGTTTTGCAGCATCACATCACACCTTCCCAGCGACCGTCCAATGCTGACAGTTAGCCAGCACCCCCCCCAGTCTTTCCTGTTCCCTTTCCCCGTTCCCAAGGAGATAGGGTCAGAATGACATCTGGTCCATGTCAGCTGGCGGGGCAGAACTCAGTAGAGGTTATCATACACGGCAGAGGTTATCACAGCCCTGCTATCTGACCACAGTTGGAACACAGACCCTGCATCCTGCGTGGAGGGAGCACCCCCAAACACACACACCAAACCAGCGTGCAGACAGCACAATGAGGAAGGAGCGTGACGGGGGGATGAGAAGGAGGGTGGGGGGGTTCAGGAAGCGACAGTCAGAGTTAGCAGCGTGTGAAGTGATAAGCCTGGGGCAAGGACCCCCACACCCTAAGGGGGACCAGGGGCTATGAGGCTACTGTCTCAGCCTCAGACCCAGCTCTGTCCCCAATGACTATCCACCAATGGTCTGAAACACATACGGAAGCACACGCAGGCATACATACATGCTTGCAAGGACATATGCACACGCACACACACGCACACACACACACACACACGCACGCACACACACAGGACACACACACACACACAGGACACAAAATGGGGCTATTTGACACTTCAACATTAACCATCTCATCATTAGTCCTGTCTACTGTGCACCAAGTGCTTGGTTTCAGGTTACCTCCGATTCAGGTTCAAAGGAAGACACACTTCCTCAGTAACATCTCCTGCTATCTGACAGCAAAAAAGAAAAGCACAGGGATCCACAGGCTCAGAGGCCTTTAATACACTATTTCCATAGACTTCTAACACGACTGATAAACTCACTGAGTCAAGTTGATATTTATTTATATTAAAATGTCAAATTGAGTAAGTGATTGAGGCTCTTGCATGATTAGTGAAATGAGTGAGAGACATGTAGTTGGTTTCCACAATCCTCTGGGCTGTGAGTCTGATATACCTGTCAGTGAAACATCTGAGGAATGGCTGTCTATATCTGAGTTAACACAACGATAACTACAGGAACTTGGACCGTAGGATATTAGGGATAACCCCAAAAATTACCACAAGAGTCATTGACCATCACTATCTACCATCCTGACCATTCATCTTCGAGCGATGATGTTCAAAACATCATGCATTTCTGACCAGAACAGCCAATATGAGAGTTTTCAAAAATGTGCCTCTGTTTGTCAGCCTGTCTGCCTGTCTGCCTGTCAATCTGTCTGTATGTGTCTGTCTGTCTGCCTTTCTAACCATCTATCTGTCTACACATCTCTCCTTATTCACCCTCCATCAAAGTTTAACCAGCCCTTTCATGTAAAGGCCTGCTTTGATGAATTAAAGACTGTTGGAGTACACAAGGTGGGTAGGTTTCTCTCGGTCCACTGGTGGAAAATATTCACAGGCTGGGATGGGATCTCCTTCCTAGTTCTTCTGTAAGGCTTCATCTGTCCTCTCCTCTGCCCCGTCAGCCTAACAAAGAGCTGCTCTGTAATCTCAGACTGGAGTCCCAGTCCTCTAAAGAAAAATCTCTACATCTTAGAATTGCGCTGCCCTTTACTTATTGATCATGTGGAGGCCTTTTCTGCGATGAGGGAGGGTGGATGGGAGGAGGAAGTAATTCCCCAGCAGCAGAAAACAAAATAGACATGCAACACACTGCTGACCAGACCAGACAGAAATAATGGGATTTTCAGATTGATTCTCCCCATGTAATGAAACCACAGAGTAACACACTCGTCAGTATTCCTACACTGGGTAAAACTCAGATTCAAGTCTGTTGCTCATTTCACAGATTGAAGTTCCAGCCATACTGTGGCTAGTGTTCATAAAACTATACATACATACAGTATGTGTGACTCAATCAAATGAACATGTGGATCTCTGTTAGACTCATGAACAAAATACAGAACCAAGAGTGGACTGATTCACAGTGAATAGAGGCCAGACCAGGCTAAACACACACAGAGACAGTCTAGTCTTGCTGAACACACACAGAGGCTAGAACAGGCTAAACACACACAGAGACAGTCTAGTCTTACTGAACACACACAGAGGCCAGGCCAGGCTAAACACACACAGAGACAGTCTAGTCTTACTGAACACACACAGAGGCCAGAACAGGCTAAACACACACAGAGACAGTCTAGTCTTACTGAACACACACAGAGGCCAGAACAGGCTAAACACACACAGAGACAGTCTAGTCTTGCTGAACACACACAGAGGCCAGGCCAGGCTAAACACACACAGAGACAGTCTAGTCTTGCTGAACACACACAGAGGCCAGGCCAGGCTAAACACACACAGAGACAGTCTAGTCTTGCTGAACACACACAGAGGCCAGAACAGGCTAAACACACACAGAGACAGTCTAGTCTTACTGAACACACACAGAGGCCAGGCCAGGCTAAACACACACAGAGACAGTCTAGTCTTGCTGAACACACACAGAGGCCAGGCCAGGCTAAACAGACACAGAGACAGTCTAGTCTTGCTGAACACACACAGAGGCCAGAACAGGTTAAACACACACAGAGACAGTCTAGTCTTACTGAACACACACAGAGGCCAGAACAGGCTAAACACACACAGAGACAGTCTAGTCTTGCTGAACACACACAGAGGCCAGAACAGGCTAAACACACACAGAGACAGTCTAGTCTTGCTGAACACACACAGAGGCCAGGCCAGGCTAAACACACACAGAGACAGTCTAGTCTTGCTGAACACACACAGAGGCCAGGCCAGGCTAAACACACACAGAGACAGTCTAGTCTTGCTGAACCCACACAGAGGCCAGGCCAGGCTAAACACACACAGAGACAGTCTAGTCTTGCTGAACACACACAGAGGCCAGAACAGGCTAAACACACACAGAGACAGTCTAGTCTTACTGAACACACACAGAGGCCAGGCCAGGCTAAACACACACAGAGACAGTCTAGTCTGGCTGAACCCACACAGAGGCCAGGCAAGGCTAAACTAAACATACACAGAGACCGTCTAGTCTGGTTGAACCCACACAGAGGCCAGACAAGACTAAACTAAACATACACAGAGACAGTCTAGAACGGCTGAACCCACACAGAGGCCAGGCAAGGCTAAACTAAACATACACAGAGACAGTCTAGTCTGGCTGAACCCACACAGAGGCCAGGCAAGGCTAAACTAAACATACACAGAGACGGTCTAGTCTGGCTGAACCCACACAGAGGCCAGGCCAGGCAAGGCTAAACTAAACATACACAGAGACAGTATAGAACGGCTGAACCCACACAGAGGCCAGGCAAGGCTAAACTAAACATACACAGAGACAGTCTAGTCTGGCTGAACCCACACAGAGGCCAGGCAAGGCTAAACTAAACATACACAGAGACAGTCTAGAACGGCTGAACCCACACAGAGGCCAGGCAAGGCTAAACTAAACATACACAGAGACAGTCTAGTCTGGTTGAACCCACACAGAGGCCAAACAAGACTAAACTAAACATACACAGAGACAGTCTAGTCTGGCTGAACCCACACAGAGGCCATGCAAGGCTAAACTAAACATACACAGAGACAGTCTAGTCTGGTTGAACCCACACAGAGGCCAGACAAGACTAAACTAAACATACACAGAGACAGTCTAGTCTGGCTGAACCCACACAGAGGCCAGGCCAGGCTAAACTAAACATACACAGAGACAGTCTAGTCTGGTTGAACCCACACAGAGGCCAGACAAGACTAAACTAAACATACACAGAGACAGTCTAGTATGGTTGAACCCACACAGAGGCCAGACAAGACTAAACTAAACATACACAGAGACAGTCTAGTCTGGCTGAACCCACACAGAGGCCAGGCAAGGCTAAACTAAACATACACAGAGACAGTCTAGAACGGCTGAACCCACACAGAGGCCAGGCAAGGCTAAACTAAACATACACAGAGACAGTCTAGTCTGGCTGAACCCACACAGAGGCCAGGCCAGTATAAAGGCACACAGAGTACAGTCTCTAGGCTGAGCGGGGTCAGTGCCAGGAGTGTGTGATGAGGGAGCTTGAGATGTAGTGAAGCACAGCAAGCTCCAAAGCCCGGGCTAAGTGAACAGATTAGAGGACCGCACAGCATAGTGGTGCAGCTCTCCTCTCCTCTCCCTCTGCTTCTGCACTCACATTGACAGAGGTCAAACACACTCACACATACACACATGTACCATGCACAGAGAGACACACACACACACCGTACCACAGTCAGCACACCATGAACACTCCAGACATACTGAACAGCATCCCACCAAGGAGAGACATAGACAGACTGTAGTCAGCATAGAACATACATCTCAGTCAAGTAAAAAGTCCATGGTAAGATCCAACACAGACACAGGGGGACCATGTGCAGAACACAGCAGAACACAGGACATAGTGTTACCAGCTAGCTCCTGCCTCCACTTTCTGCTAGAACCCTGGTCTATGTCCCAAATAGCACCATATGCCCTATGTAAGTGCACTACAGGGCCCACAGGGCTCTGGTCAAAAGGGATGTATTATATAGGGGATAGGATGCTATTTGCAACACAGCCCTGGTGATAGACTCTTTTGTTGCTGAGGATTTTGCAGGAAATGCACATTTGTAGCATATTTGAGTTTTAAAAAGGCATCATTTCCACTTTGAAATTTCAGACTTGGCTTGCCCTAACAAACAATGTATCAACCCCTTCACAAATATCCATGAATTATAATCAACATAATAACTCACATTTTCTGTTGCTGTACGATTCTTTTAGAAAATGTCCCAGTCTGTCAGTGTGATGCGTGTTATGGTGAAACATGTCTACATCATGGGGGTGTGTCGTGTTCCCCCTACCAAGTAGCCCCAAGGTAACTCTATCTGTTTACTCTCAACACCTCTGGGTGACAGTGGTGTTTGACACTTGGAATTTAAGCAGGGCACCAAAGAGGTGTTCTACAACCTCACTGACTCAGACTGTGTCTGCTTGTTTTCCCATGAGCTAGGTAAACATGACACTTGTTGAAGGAACTTCTTTCACCATATATTTCAGAGGAATGCTAGGTACTCTCCTTTGCGCCTCTCTCCCTCTCTCCATTCATATTTTCTTCTCTCTCCCTACCTCTCTCTCTTCCTCGTCTTTCCTTCGCTCTCTCTCTCCTCCCTCTCTGCTTCTCTCTCTCTCCTCCCTCTCTGCTTCTCTCCCTCCTCTCTCCCTCCTTTTCTCTCTCTCTCCCTCCTTCTCTCTCTCCTCCCTCCTTCTCTTTCTCTCTCTTTCTCTTTCTCTCTCTCCTTCTCTATCTCTATCCACCCAAGAGTTGTCCACTAATGTGCTCCTATCCTAGAGATAAATGGACAGAAATGTCTACAATCTAGATCTCTTAACTTCAGAAGAGGAAAATATCTTGAACAGAATAACATGTTAAAAGCAGTGGTATTGCATTTCAAGGAGACCCCTCTTATTTGGGTGCAGCCATTGCAAATAGAGGCGGGGGACTTGAGATCTGATCCAACCCCTGCTCTCTCCAAAGTAAGCTTGACAATCTGCAAATCAGAAATTAGCACTAACAACCAAAAGCTGAAGCTGGTTTTGAAATCTGATGATGTATTCGCTGTGAGGAAAAGGTCAGGGTTCAGGCTAGAAACCGATGTTCAGAAACTACTTTACAATAACCAGAAACCCCGGCATCAAAGGTATATGATTTCACCTTTCTTACATTTAGCAAGACCTTTTGATGTTGCAGCTACATAACATCTGCTTCTAAGTTGGATGGATTTAAAGGAGCCTTCCATTTTTAGGCAGATCCAGATTTGACAAACAGTGGTGGGAGGGAAATAACTTTGGTCAGGCCTTGTTGTAGATAGCGCATGTGATTTGAATGGAAAAATGTAACTGAAATGAAATAACCATGTCCAAGTGGCAATCTGACTGAGCTGTAGCAGAGACTGGGGAAGGGAAATGCATAACATTGTTCTGAGACAAAGAAATGACAGTCCTGCTGGATTTCATTAGCATAGAACCATGCCAGTATTCTGTTCAGAATTAGACAGATTTGGCCTATTCTCCCTGCTAACCTCCAGCTAGACACATTGGGCATGTGGAGTGATATGCAAACTGGTGTCATTTTATGGCAAGAAGTTCTCACTTTTGCCTGAACATTTTAAAGCATGAGGTTTAGAGTGACTCTTTTAGTAACAATACAATTGTACTGGTAGACATAAAATCCTCAGAAATTCAGGCTTCGTTTCCAAGTCATGCCAGTTGAGCAGAGCACATGTGATTAGCTCATCCCAGATGTCAGCCATGATATAAATCACAGACTACTATAGGCAGCAGATCAGGTTGTCTTGGAGAGGAATGGAGATCATGTCAGACACAAGTGTGTAAAGATCCTAAAGACCAGACCCATTAGCTTATGGGGGGGACAAGAGCAGGAAGTCAGGCCTTTGTCAAAAAACATGGAAATAAAGCATCATTAAGTTCTGTGGGTTGACATGACGTGGGGGGAGACAAGCAGGAGACGAAGAGGAACAAATGTGTGGAGGAAAAGAGGAGGAAATATTTTTAGCACCATCTGGATTGAGTTTGAAGTCAACCATGGAGGAACCTCCTGTGCCTGTGTGCAGCAAACCAGGAACAGAGGTCTGGCTTATTCAACTGTCATTGGTGGAAATGCTGTTGCGTCCTGCAGGGGGATGGCTGGAGTATAGCACTGGGGCTGAGGACAGGGCTGGGGTATAGGGCTGGAGTATAGCACTGGGGCTGAGGACAGGGCTGGGGTATAGGGCTGGAGTATAGCACTGGGGCTGAGGACAGGGCTGGGGTATAGGGCTGGAGTATAGCACTGGGGCGGAGGACAGGGCTGGGGTATAGGGCTGGAGTATAGCACTGGGGCTGAGGACAGGGCTGGGGTATAGGGCTGGAGGTGAGGACAGGGCTGGGGTATAGGGCTGGAGGTGAGGACAGGGCTGGGGTATAGGGCTGGAGTATAGCACTGGGGCTGAGGACAGGGCTGGGGTATAGGGCTGGGGGTGAGGGTGAGGACAGGGCTGGGGTATAGGGCTGGAGTCTAGCACTGGGGCTGAGGACAGGGCTGGGGTATAGGGCTGGGGGTGAGGACAGGGCTGGGGTATAGGGCTGGAGTATAGCACTGGGGCTGACGACAGGGCTGGGGTATAGGGCTGGAGTCTAGCACTGGGGCTGAGGACAGGGCTGGGGTATAGGGCTGGAGTATAGCACTGGGGCTGAGGACAGGGCTGGGGTATAGGGCTGGAGGTGAGGACAGGGCTGGGGTATAGGGCTGGAGTATAGCACTGGGGCGGAGGACAGGGCTGGGGTATAGCACTGGGGCTGAGGACAGGGCTGGGCTATTGGGCTAGAGTATAGCACTGGGGCTGAGGACAGGGCTGGGGTATAGGGCTGGAGGTGAGGACAGGGCTGGGGTATAGGGCTGGAGTATAGCACTGGGGCTGAGGACAGGGCTGAGGTATAGGGCTGGAGGTGAGGACAGGGCTGGGGTATAGGGCTGGAGGTGAGGACAGGGCTGGGGTATAGGGCTGAGGTATAGGGCTGGAGGTGAGGACAGGGCTGAGGTATAGGGCTGGAGGTGAGGACAGGGCTGGGGTATAGGGCTGGAGTATAGCACTGGGGCTGAGGACAGGGCTGAGGTATAGGGCTGGAGGTGAGGACAGGGCTGAGGTATAGGGCTGGAGGTGAGGACAGGGCTGGGGTATAGGGCTGGAGTATAGCACTGGGGCTGAGGACAGGGCTGAGGTATAGGGCTCGAGGTGAGGACAGGGCTGTGGCTGAGTATAGTGCTGGGGCTGGGTAGAGGGCTGGACTGAGTTAAGGGCTGGAGGTGAGGACAGGACTGGGGCTGAGTATAGTTCTGGGGATAAGTATAGGGCTGGGGTATAGGGCTGGAGGTGAGGACAGGGCTGTGGCTGAGTATAGTGCTGGGGCTGAGGACAGGGCTGGGGATAGGTATAGGGCTGGGGCTGAGTATAGCGCTGGGGATAAGTATAGGGCTGGGGCTGGGTTCAGCGCTGGGGATAAGTATAGGGCTGGGGGTGAGGACAGGGCTGTGGCTGAGTATAGGGCTGGGGCTGAGTATAGCGCTGGGGATAGGTATAGGGCTGGGGCTGAGTATAGTGCTAGGGCTGAGTATAGTACTGGGGATAAGTATAGGGCTGGGGTGAGGACAGGGCTGTGGCTGAGTATAGGGCTGGGGCTGAGTATAGCGCTGGGGATAAGTATAGGGCTGGAGCTGAGTATAGTGCTGGGGATAAGTATAGGGCTGGGGCTGAGTATAGTGCTGGGGATAAATATAGGGTGGGGGCTGAGTATAGTGCTGGGGCTGACTATAGGGCTGGGGATAAGTATGGGGGCTGAGGGGCTGAGTATAGTACTGGGGATAAGTATAGGGCTGGGGCTGAGTATAGTACTGGGGATAAGTATAGGGTGGGGGCTGAGTATAGTGTTAGGGCTGACTATAGGGCTGGAGGGGAGGACAGGGCTGGGGCTGAGGACATGGCTGAGGTATAGGGCTGGGGCTGGTGTTTAGGCCTGGGCCTGGGGCTGAGAACAGGGCTTGGGTAGAGGGCTGGGGCTGGGGTTTGGGCCTGGGGCTGAGAACAGGGCATGGGTATAGAGCTGGGGCTGGGGCTGGGGCTGGGGTTTAAGGCTGATGCTGGGGGTGGAGCTTGGCTGTCTACATGGGGCCTACACAGGACTCAGTTGGTCTGGTAGCAGTTAGCCCTGAGCCAGCACACTTACCTGCACATGAAAGCAGTCAGGTCAGTTTTCTCAGGCCTGTAAAATAACCACAGCAAAGTGATGATGACTACCAATTGGGTGTCTTGTACTTTTTTCAAAACCACAATGAAAAATCTAAACAAAAATGTGTGTTGTGATAATGGAAGGTAAATCTCTGCCTACATGTTTCTCCTGTGTAACTCAAGCCTAATTCACATCACTACATAACTCTGCCTAAATGTTTCTCCTGTGTAACACAAGCCTAATTCACATCACTACATAACTCTGTGTTTTCCTTCTTTTGGTGTCTTTAACCTCGAAACCAAAATCAAAGGGAAAGAAGGGACCTGAACTCTCTTTTAGGAAAATATATATTTTTTCTTATATTGCCCTTAACTTTTTTATGGAAGTTTCTAGCATGTGTTAAAGTACCTCTATGGGATCGGTGTGTCCCTGCGGGATGGTTGAGCTGATATAGGCTAATGGAATTAGTACGAGGTTGTAAGTAACAAAAAAAGTCCCAGAACATAGATATATCTGATATGGGTAGAAAGCTTGAATTCTTGTTAATTTAACTGCACTGTCCAATTTACAGTAGCTATTACAGTGAAAGAATACCATGCTATTGTTTGAGGAGAGTGCACAATTATAAACTTGAAAATGTATTAATAACCCAATTAGGCACACCTGGGCATTCTTGATACACCATTTTAAACAGAAATGTAATGGTTCATTGGATCAGTCTAAAACTTTGCACATATACTGCTGCCATCTAGTGTCTAAAATCTAAATTCCACCTGACATGGAATAATGCATAATAGCCTTTCTCTTTCATTTCAAAGATGATGGTAAAAAATATTAAAAAATAAATATTATCTTTTACCAGGTCTAATGTGTTATATTCTCCTACATTCATTTCAAATTTCCACAAACTTCAAAGTGTTTCCTTTCAAATGATATAAAGAAATGGTATCAGTCTCCCCTCAGGAGACTGAAAAGATTTGGCATAGGTCCCCAGATCCTCAAAAAGTTCTACAGCTGCACCATCGAGAGCATCCTGACCGGTTGCATCACCGCCTGGTATGGCAACTGCTCGGCATCTGACCGCAAGGCGCTACAGAGGGTAGTGCGTACGGCCCAGTACATCACTGGGGCCAAGCTTCCTGCAATCCAGGACCTATATAATAGGCAGTGTCAGAGGAAAGCCCATACAATTGTCAGAGGTTGCAGTCACCCAAGTCATAGACTGTTTTCTCTGCTACCGCACGGCAAGCAGTACCAGAACGCCAAGTCGAGGACCAAAAGGCTCCTCAACAGCTTCTATCCCCAAGCCATAAGACTGCTGAACAGTTAATCAAATTGCCACCAGACTATTACATTGACCCCCCCACCCCATTTGTTTTGTACACTGCTGCTACTAGCTGTTTATTATCTATGCATAGTCACTTCACCCCTTATTTTTTACTTCAGTTTACTTGGTAAATATTTTCTTAACTCTTCTTGAGCTGCACTGTTGGTTAGGGGCTGTAAGTAAGCATTTCACGGTAAGGTCTACACTTGTTGTATTCAGCGCATGTGACAAATAAAGTTGATTTGATTTGAATATGCATATCCTTGCTTCAGGTCCTGAGCTACAGGCAGTTAGATTTGGGTATGTCATTTTAGGCTATTTCTTTTTTAAAGGGTCGGATCCTTAAGAGGTTTTTAAAGTACATCAGTGATGTTATTGAAGCAAACACTGCCTCACTGCATAAGAAGAGAACGAGCCGATCAGTGTCTATTGTCACGTCCCACATTCTAAACACACACAGCCTCTTCTGAAGAGTTCACGGTCCATCTCTTCCTGGAACCAGACGAATGAAGAAACCAAAAACAATATTTCTGAAAAAAGAAGAGTCTCAAATCTAACTGTCAGCTCAAGCGAGGATTATTTCCCCTCAAGCGGCTTGCCACTTTTCCTTGGTAATCTGCCCCAAAACTCCTAGTGAAGCCTTTCAAAACTATTTATGCAAACAAACATCATGCACAGCTATTTATATTGGCACCACTTCTCACTTAACCACCCTCAACCAGGACCAGATGGGGCCCCACTCTCTCTCAGTGGAGAAGAGGCAGCTGCAGAGGAATAGGGAGTTTAGTTCAGTAGGCACAGCAAACCAACGAGACCCAGGCCCGGCCAGACTGCACTGAACTACCTCCACTCATCCCAACTCATCATACTCCTGATGGAAGTACTGGACAGAGGACAGAGTTAAACAGCTCACCCCATGAGCTTCACCTTCAAAGAAGGATAGAATAGAATTCATGTCTTTGAGGAGGAAAATGACAATTTAATATGTATGTTGTACCTAAATGTAGATACAGTAACTGATTCCATCAATATACTCCTTTAATTTATCACGTTCCATAGATTCTCTGAAATATTGACATTCAAAAAGTGAAAGATCGCAACATCTTTAATATGTACCATGCCTCCTATAGTGTTAACAGCCGTGGCTGTAGTGTGAAGTGTAATAGGAGTGACAGCAATGAGAAGCGTCTCCCTGCCTTCCTCAGTGGGCCAGAAAGCTGGACCATGATGCACTTCTCCTTTCTGGCTGCTGCTGGCCCTCTGCCGCAGAGGAAGTTCATTCCAGAGCCAGCAGCCATTTTAGGAGAGACCACACCAGAGGAGGCTGGTGGGAGGAGCTATAGGAGGACAGGCTCATTGTAATGTCTAGAATGGAATAAATTGAACGTTATCAAACAGCTCAGTCATATGCAAACCACGTTTGATCCGTTCTATTGATTCCATTCCAGCCATCACAATGAGCTTGTCCTCCTATAGCGCCTTCCACCAGCCTCCTCTGGACCACACGACCACATGAATAGCAACAGAGATGCAACTACACTTGGCCAATAAGGACATGCACTGCACATGATGTGTCGACAAAAATAGATTGAACACATGCGGCATGCCCAAACATGAACGTTAGGAAATTTATGGAGCTACACACACACAATGACACCACAGAAGCACTGGCACACCCAGTATAGACATGTACTATATACACCCTCTGAAAACAAACACACAAAGACAGCCAGAGGCCCTAAGAAGTAAAGACGCTATATGACGTATACCAACTTCCAGTCAACACACACACACACACAACAACAACAACCTTACGTAGACACAGCCAGATACCTCAAGGACAAAGTAAACACACACACACACTGCACAGAGCAAGGCTCTCCATAAGCAGTTATTTCCCAGAGTCACAGGAAGCTCTCTCAGTGACAAGCTACAAATCCCTGACATCACCACTGATGATAGCTTTACAGCACATCCTCCAGAGGCCTCTGCCAGGCCCAGGCAGCCTACACACTCATACACACACACACACACACACACACACACACACACACACACACACACACACACACACACACACACACACACACACACACACACTTCACTCCCACTCATACACACTCACACACAAACTCCCACAGTCACACACTCACACACACAGTCCCAGGAACACCAGAGTAGTGACTTGGGTCATTGGGATGTGCAGTTTATAGTACTGCTATACTAGTGACTGTAAAGGCATGGTTCCCCATCCAAAAGAATGTTCTTGCAGAGGTTATATGGTGTTTTGTAGAGGGACAGAGGGAGTGTCTGTAGCATCTGGGCAGCCCTAACTGGGCCTATTCCTACAATCACACAGACAACAACCGTGTGTGTCTCTTCTCTACCTAGGTATATCTTCTATATTGCTTATTGAAATATTTATGCAAATATGTTCTTCTCCCCACCTCCCTGGGTTAATAAAGATTGAATGATCCCCACTGTGTGCAGGACAATTTGTTCACTCGGCCCTCTAGATGTTTGTATTACATTTAACTGGGCACTGGTATGTATGGCCACATCCCTGATCATCTGACCACTTCTCATTCGAATATTTAGGACTTTTCTTTCCATTTTGGATCATTTAGCAGCAGTAATAACACACCCCGGATGAGGTGTGTGTGTAATAATTCAGGATAGGATCACTGGTGAGTGAGGTGTGGATTCATGGGGATATATCAATCCACCTTAATGAGATTGCTCACCTCTACGTTTGTGCTCTCATCCCTTCCCCAGGTTCTCCCTCTCTCCATCTGTCTGGCCTTATTACCATTTCATATAAAACTTGAAATATCTTATGAAAACCCAGCAAAGCTTTGTGAGCTTCATTAAATCAGCATAAGAAATGTATTAAGTGGGAAGAGACGTCTTGGAGGCATGGCGTATAGCCCCCTGTGTTGACTTAACCTTTATCTTAGTGTTCTGTCTGATCCTGATGGGAAGAGGACCTGGAACTCAAACAGTCTGCTTAGTGCTTACCACAGGAACCAGGCTGAAATAACCAGAGCATCTTCTGCATAGCCTGCAGTACATCCTTGGATATCTACTTTGTCCCTTAAGGGCTACTGTAGACATCTACCATGGAAGAGGGAGATGAATGTAGACTGTACACTAAATATTCTGAAGGTGTAAATGCAGGGACCATTCTACTGTACATCCCTAAGAGATTCAATCAGGGACTAAAACAATCCTACAGAGAGGAAATGGAGTGGATGGCTTTGTGTTAACAGCTCATTTGAACTCTGATTAAATTTCAAGGTGCTTCTCCAGACTGGAGGCTGAAATCGGACAGGACATGGTAGACTGATGTCTCTACAACAAAGTAATGTTGCTGTGTCAGCACCTGAGATAATGCTCATGTCCTGTAAAATCGAACATGTCATCACAGGTAAAATAGGCAAAGAGTGGAACATAACACACATTCACCTGACAAGCAACGTGAACAAAACAGTCAGATGTGGGATTCAAGTTGTTTACAATCCCCTGACAAAGATACAAAAGGAAATAGGTTAATAGATACTCAGTTCAAATCATGTCTAAATGAACATGAAGATGGGGCATTTTAAAGAGCAGTTGCAAACTGGCCAGTTAGGTTTGTCATTAGAATTAGTGTTGATTTGGGCCTGATGCAGTGAGATCCACAGTGACTGTTCCTAATACATTATGTATGAGGCTGTCCATATGCACTTGGGCCATCATGCATGCCCTTGTGAGAAGCACAGACCACAGCAAAGCAATCTACATGTTCTGCCCCACTTATGTACACACATTCCTCTGTAACTGAGGAGGAATAATAACCTCCCATCTCCACAAGATTTTACTTCTTAAAGATAACAATTCAGCTATAGCACACTAAAATGAGTATGAAACACAAATGTGATTTTTATTCAAATTCTATTCGTAATTGTGTATTACTATTAACAACAGTAGGCCTAGTAAAGCCAATGGAGAAAGTAGGTCTACAGTCACAGTTCTATGTTAAAGGACTATTGGTCCTTCTCTTATCAAGGAGAGCATCTTTATCCATCTCATCTACATAATGATGTCATGACCACTGCTTCTACACCTGCATTGCTTGCTGTTTGGGGTTTTAGGCTGGGTTTCTGTACAGCACTTTGAGATATCAGCTGATGTACGAAGGGCTATATAAATACATTTGATTTGATTTGATTTGATTCTCCAGTCAACGCTCAATACTCATACAGTGTGTCAACGTGCAGCCAGATACAATGGACCATTCCCACTACCTGTGTAACATCTGTAAAAGTATACAAGGGCAATTCGACCACTGTGTCCGCTGCCAACCTACTTTATCTCCTTGGAGAATCTCTGAAGGGATCAAAATCCATCTTTACTCGCAGCTCTCTGGCGCCACTCGAAGAGAAAGCCCGTAATCGCAGACGCATCTCCAGGGACTAAACACGCAATTACATTTGAGTGGAGAGGCATTGAAATATCCCCCTCATATCAACCATGACAACAACGATCATATCCAAGAGAGAAGGGAATGAAGCCAATCGCATTTGGTTGGTGACAGCGGATTCGTCACTCTTGTTATTGTCAATAGGAAATACTTAAATCAATAAATAATTATATATGTAGCTATACAGTGTGTGTGTGTGTGTGTGTGTGTGTGTGTGTGTGTGTGTGTGTGTGTGTGTGTGTGTGTGTGTGTGTGTGTGTGTGCGTGCGTGCGTGCGTGCGTGCGTGTGTGTGTGTTACGCTCGTGCGCAAATGCTTGTGATAATTACATCTAATTGCGAATTGCGAGTGTGAGAATGAGAGCGAAAGAGAGAGAGAAAGAGTGTGAGAAGGAGAGCGAGAGAGAGAAAGAGTGTGAGAAGGAGAGCGAAAGAGAGAGAGAAAGAGTTTGAGAAGGAGAGCGAAAGAGGTAGAGAAAGAGTGTGAGAAGGAGAGCGAAAGAGAGAGAGAAAGAGTGTGAGAAGGAGAGCGAAAGAGAGAGAGAAAGTCATGAACTTCCTTATTCTAATAAACCTTACAATTGTTTATCATTTTATTCTCAGCGAGGGAGCTAAAATTCTTCCACAACTTTCAACTGAGCATCATTCAATTAAAATGCAATCTCGTCGCCCCCTTTCCACTGGTATTTAATTTGAGTTGAGAGCGCAGGGTTTTCCACGTAGTTTTTTCCAAACAGCTCTCGGGTTTTACCTCAAAGGCATAGTTTCACTGTATTTGCGTCCCACCCTGTTCCTGATATAGTGCACTACTTTTGGCCAGAGTTCTATTGGCCCTGGTCAAAAGTAGTGCACTATATAGGGCATATGGTGCCATTTCAGACTCAGGAACTGTGTAACTTGCTGGTTAAACAAGGGCATGTATCCATGTGTTAATTGATGCAATTACGCATTACGCGTAATGGTCACGTAGGTCTCCAGGCACGCATCAATCACTCGTCTATTGACCTGCCAAAGCCTTTCCATCCGCTCTCACTGGGACCGATCCTCTCCTCCTGATTCACTCCCCCTCCTCTCTCCTCTCTCTCTCTAATAGAGAAAGATGGGAACATCATCGTCATTAAGTCGGTCTTACACCTCTGACCGGACATATAGAGGCGCACAGAGGTCGTAAA
Source organism: Oncorhynchus nerka (assembly GCF_034236695.1). Lineage (NCBI taxonomy): Eukaryota > Metazoa > Chordata > Actinopteri > Salmoniformes > Salmonidae > Oncorhynchus > Oncorhynchus nerka. The sequence continues at coordinate 83,728,623 of NC_088423.1, forward strand.
AACGCGTTAAATCCACGACCATCCACTGGTGTTCACTTTTTTCACTTTCAAATATTCATCATCCGCAAATCCCAATGTAAAAAAGACAGAATAAGTGAGTGAGGTATAGTGTCTTCAAATGAAGATTTGTTTGTTTGGATAAATATGTATTATTATTATTGTTCAAGTGAGCACATGAGACTAACTAACTAAAATGATTATTTTATGATGAAGATGCTGATAAGAAATAGCAAATAATCAGATATCCCAAATGAAAGAAAACACAACTGAAGGCTTTCAGTTCAAATATTGTCCAAATAAATATGTATTATTCTATGCATAGTAATAACAAAATATGTTCGGTGGTCATTTCAGTTGGTATTATTTTATAATTGGACATGATACGCATCAAGAGCCTTGATCTATCTGACAGTTCCACAACTGTACCAGAACAACCCCTTTCCTTTATACTCTTATCAGTGAAGCAAGTGAAGAAGACCACTGCACAAAGCCGAGGCGACACGGGGAGCACAGAACACCTTAAGAAAACGCGATGTTAGATGTGATTGGCAAAGACATTATTCTATCCTTGCTGTCCTGTCGTTCCGGGATTACAATGACGTCACACTGATACCCTTGCATGGGTGAATGCTAAAGAACTATAGAGGCACAAATAATAGCACAAGCAGAGTCCATATCTTGCAAGTCTTACGTTATCCTTTAAGCCTTCTTCAGCTAATACAACAACCATTTTTGTACTTAATGACGCGTAATTTCATTTTCTTATCATTTCCTTCGGGGGATTATTCATATATAAAACTATCTGCAGCTGTTGGTACCAGCCTCAACTCTCCCTCCTAAGTGCAATCATCTATTATTGAGCGAGAGGCCGTGCGTGGAAATGTGTGTAAGAAGGTGGATTTGAAGTAGAATTGGTTACAATCGATCAAGGGTGAAGAATATTCCTGATGTTAACAAAATAAGCAGCTATGTCTTTCTCTCAGTTTGGATATCCTTATAATGCAACTTCACAGGTAAGACAATATCAACATGCTTTTTTCTCTCTCAATTTCAAAGTGACAAATATGTAAACAAACGAGCATAATTTTAATTTGAACAGCTCACTCTATAATCTAGATGCAGCACTGAATGGTTGCTTTCAAAATATTGACAGCTATTTTCAAGTGACGCTTTTGTTTAATCAACATATCGACAGACATAAACACAGGTCCAATTTAATTGAATTATGAATGTACTCACGTGTTGTTTTGATCTGACAAAAGACCTCTGTTTATTACTACGCTATAGCTCCGTTGTGTAGCCTAATTGCGCTCTGAAGTTAACAGTGAACCTTCCCAACTTTCTCTTTCATTCAGAGATCTCTGAATTTGATATTGACAATTACTATTATTTAGAAAACGTGAAGTAGCCATACGGATTTATAATTTAAATATATTTGTTTGGGGACAACTGGACAAAGGTATGCAATAAAAGTTCTCAAAACTTTGATTCAACTAGAAATAAGTTATTTTCCTATAAGAGTATTTGTTTTCATCCAATTTCAGTAGCCTACAACAGCTTAGTCAGGCAGTGAATGAATACTTTGGGAAGTCCTTTTCTATCAAATAAAAAAGCTAAATGAACTGAAAAACATGATTTCCAAAATGGTACCTTATGATTTCACCTGGATATGATGTAAAATGCGATTCTAAAACTGTTAATCAAATTAGGCAGACACACACAGCACGCGTTTAAATCTAGTCTCCATCTTACCTGAATTGTCCTGTATCTCAAAACCATATCAACATATATTCTAGATATGAAGATAACAAGAGCTCATGCGTCAAACACGAATGACATGTCTATCCTCCACAATTCTCTTCATGCAGTTTTTCGTGTCGGCAAACCCCAGTACGACTTGCTGCGATTCGATTTCCAGGTCGGTCTCTGACGGGACGAGCGGTACCCAGACTCCTGCTACCTTCTGCTGCCCTTCCTACGAGAACCGGCTCCTGGCCAGCACACGGACGGAGCTCAACGCGGCACTAGGGATGTATAGCTCGCCCTACGCTGCCGCGGCCGCCGCCAGCCAGAACTATGCCAGCTACTTCCCCTACAGCGCCGAGCCCTCCGCTGCTATCTACTCATCTCTGGTACATACCGTTTAATCTAATAGTGGATGGGGGTGGCTGGGATGCGATCGATCAAGATGGATGTTGATCAAAATTACTCTCGAATTATTTCGGTATTGAAATTACTTTGAGTAGCCTGCCTACCTGATAGATGGGTCGAATAGACTTTGCAGTTCAAAAAATACTCATATTTAGCCTATTATGTTTCAATTGGGAAGGGAGTAAAGTAGCACAAAATTTACATCAACTTTGTTTCCAATATTTAGAAACAAATAAAGTTACGTAAGTGCTTCATAAAGTTGTTTTCTTATTTCAGAATCCACAGTATGAAATGAAGGATGGCACAGGCACTCTGCATTCTGGCATAACTCAACCTAGTAGCCTATTATGTTTCAATTTGGAAGGGAGTAAAGTAGCACAAAATTTACATCAACTTTGTTTCCAATATTTAGAAACAAATAAAGTTACGTAAGTGCTTCATAAAGTTGTTTTCTTATTTCAGAATCCACAGTATGAAATGAAGGATGGCACAGGCACTCTGCATTCTGGCATAACTCAACCTGCCACCTACTATCCTTATGACCACTCACTGGGCCAGTACCAATATGACAGGTACGGAACCCCACACATTCCTTGTCTGTAGTGCATCAGCTCAGCTATTCCTTGTTAGTGTGATAAAGCCCTGTCATTCATGAGTAATGAGTAAGAGCAAAAGTCACAATCTATGCAGCTCTATACTGCTAGATAGAGCAGAGCTGTATAGTCTATATTTCAGACAACACTCCAGGAGTGCCATGGGTCTGGGTGAATAGTTTATGAGTTTATATGCTAACGTTGCTAATGGCTAATGTGTTGTCTGCTATTACTACCAGGTATGGGACTATGGACTTTAATGGGTCAGCCAGGAGGAAGAATGCCACACGTGAGACCACCAGTACCCTGAAGACATGGCTGTACGAGCACAGGAAAAACCCCTACCCCACCAAGGGCGAGAAGATCATGCTGGCCATCATCACCAAAATGACGCTCACCCAAGTTTCCACCTGGTTCGCCAACGCCAGGAGGAGGCTAAAGAAGGAGAACAAGATGACCTGGTCACCAAAGAATAAGGCTGGGGACGACAGGAAGGACGACCAGGATAAAAGTGACCAAGATTGTGTCACCAAAGGTACACATCCACTTCCCTCTTCCGTCTAGTAAAGCATTTTTTTTAAACATCTTAGAGTTTTGTACAAAGATTTACAGCAGCTTGCTTCCTCTTAAACTAATCCACATCACCTACAATAACAAAAAAAATGTGAATTGATCAAAATGACAGCTTCTGCTCCTGAATATAACTACTATTCCACATATCATGTTGTGTGTATTTGACAATTCAGATTCCAGTGAAAATTATACTGCTTCTACTCCTAATATCACCAGTAATATTCCTGTATATTTCATCATTCAGATTCCAGTGAGTGTAAAGATGAGAAAGACCTTCATCTGAGTGACCTGGAGGACATGGAGGACATGGAGGACTGTGACAAGCTGGACAGTGACTGTGAGAAGATGGCACCCAGGGGCCCTGAGGAACAGCAGGACCTCCACAGGGCCATGTCCAGTGGTGGTGTTGGCCCTGGAGGCCCTCCAAAGAGAGACTGCAGCTCAGAGCTTTCCCTCTCCTTTCCCAACAGCTTCCACCACTCATTCCCATGTGGTATCAAGAGCCTACCCTCCCTGCCCTCTCTACCCACCATGCCCTCGGACTTCCTTGATCCACTGGTGACGTCCAAGCCCCCCTCCACCACCACCACCATCCCCACGGGCACTCACACTGTGTCCCTGTCACACTTCGAGGTGTCGGACCGGGACAAACCGAGGATCTGGTCTCTGGCGCGTACAGCGGCCACGGGGGTCATCCTGGGCTCTGCTCACCACGGGGCCCCAGAGCTCCGGACAGGGAGCATGCTGGGAGACTGCCATCTACAGGGGACCAGGCTACCAGTGACTGGTACCAGACAGTGTGGGCCCCTCAGGGGCCTCCAGGATCCTACTAACATATCCAATGCTGAGAACCCTTTCCAGGAGGGCCCCTTGTTGCAATCTAAGGTCTATAGTGCAGGCAGCTACAACCACAAGGCCCTCCAACTGCACTGTTCCTCCTATCCTGCTCTTTCAGACTCTTGCCAGTACTCCACTATCGAAGGTATGTACGTGTTGTGACACTTGTGTTCAATTTTGAACGACTGTAATTGTGATATTACCCGTGTCAAGTTATACAATATTGAAATGTGTTTCAGAAATGCACATTTATTTCACTACTATCAAAAATAATATTGACAAATAAACGCTATACAATGACCTGGCTGCAGCAAGTTTCTTACAGTGTGGTTTCTGTTGTTGTCTAGGATTCTCCAGTGGGAAGGCAGAGACAGAGCCCTCGGAACTCAGTGACACATGTGTGACCCTGCAGGATGACAAGGTCACTGCCTTCAGACCTGTTATGAAGAGGTGAGGAAGGTGAGCCTTCACACACACACACACACACACACACACATTCAACTTGTACATCATTCAACCTAACCATCATCTGCTAATCCAATCATTTGGATTACACCAGTTGTACTGTAACTTTTCTATACCAACACAGGTTGATGGTATTACATATGTGATCTTGTCTATAAAGTGAATATATTCTTGGATTACCTGAAGACATATGTCAGTCTATAGTTAAGCACATACTTCTACATTTGACTAATGGTTTTATATTAGAAGGTATGTTCCTTTACGAGGCTTGATATTGTAATGGATATCAATAAATAACGAGCTTTTCTTTTTCCTCTCTCTTCCCCTTAGGTTGATGGACACGCAGTCGTTACACAGTGGGACTTTTATTTAGCCGGTCTTAGGCTATGCACTATAATGACTTGGGATGACGACGAGCACCGGACATCCTACCTACCTTACACCTGGGAACTGCGGCCCTCCGCAGTCAAAGCTCGATGAGCCCTGTCCAAACTGTGGAAGCTGCCATCATTTTGCACAAAGTTGTTTTTATGGTGTTGACGATGACTTTATGCAATACTTTGAAATGCAACGGTATGGGAACTGACGGTCAATTCATGATGTATGCAAAGGGCAATCGTAGTGTAGCAATGTTATTTATTTATTTGTGTATTTATTATTTGATTCCTCAACTGTTCATTTATTTATTTCCTATGTTTCATTTACATATTTTGTTACATGTATGTATTGTTTCAACTGTGGTTGTGTGCTATTTTTACCTGATTTAACGGAGAAATACTTAGCTTGTTGTTGGTCTTTCTGTTCGCTAAAAGAGTGGGATTTATTGAGTTGGGATCGGGATTGTCTATTGTGTGTGTGTCGACCTGGAGAAATTGTTGATTGTGTTGTGTTCATCTCAAAGATAACTGTGAGCTTATTCTGTTCTTGCCATTCATGAAATATTTTATAAGAATGAATTTTTTCAAGAACTCCTCGTTTTTGTGTAAATATTATTTCCAGAACATTAACATTGGTTTAATCGGCCAATTAAAACCTTTGAGACTGTTGCACTAGATCAAAGTTTATCTTCTTAAGGTGGAGAATAATACTGGAACGTTGTTGGTAAGGTCATAAATCAGTATAAATCAGTAGAGAACGTGAATGAACGTTACAAGGCCAGGAAGAAAGGGGACATCATCTCTCCAATGTAATTATCTAATCAGTTCTGGCATCAAACACTTTGTTACTGTTCAGACAAGCAACGAGGCAGGAATACGGGATGAATGCTGCTTTGTCCGCTGTGTAGGGAGCCGCTGCAATAATTTACTTGTGTTAATTAAAAGGTCATTTGTAGTATCAAACCCATAAGGGAACATTCACATGGTTTGTGTGGGTTAGACTTTGGTTCTACTGTTTTTTCCTGACCATTTTCATTCATAACTGATTGATACAACACATGAGGAAGTATTAGGCCTGTGAAACTAAGCAATTGGTCATCATGCGTAAAACTACTAACACGAAAGCACTGGTTTATTATTCCTTTCAACTTGAACTTTGACGTCAGTTATTTTCAGAAAATTATAAGAATGTTCGTAGTTTATATTTTACATGATTATGGGGATGACATGTAGTATCGCATAGCATATTGCTCACTCCACAGTAGAAAAATTGAAAAACTTTTAAACAAAATGTTGTTGAAAACACTCAAATGCAATGCAGAAATGTGGGCCTAGTCTGAGATGGATATTGTGCAGACTTTATTATCAGAGGACCAACAGAAATGCTACTTCATAAACCAAAATAACGGTGTGACCTGCTGCGAATGACCCACAGCTTAGAGGCATGCAAATGAAGCCACCAAAAGATAAACGTTATTGCAGGTCGGATTTGGAGGATTAGAATTTGTAATAAGAGTATTAGGTCTATTGAAAGGAGCTGTGGTCAACGTTGTAGGCCCGGCCTATGGATGGGGATGGGGGACCCCTCAGTAATGCATGCAATGGTGTGACTTCAATGTAACAGGGTTCAGCGTAATTCCCTGGGAAATATCTTGATGAGGAATTATGATGAAAATAATAACATAATATTTAGAGATCTTTAATTCCAATCGTATCCTCTCAGTCTCTTATGAATTAAGCTGGTAGGGTCTTTACAATGGATGTAGCATTTAGTAATCAAATTATAAACATGCAGGTAGGCCTAGACCTATTGTGTTGTTCACACATAACAAAATAGGCCTACATAGAGGCCTGCGTAATAACAATGTTGATACGTTTCTTTCTGTTGATCGACTATGACTGATCATTTGAAATAACATAAAACCTCCTCTGTAACTTATAGATAAACAGAAGACACACATTTTGATCAACTCTTAAAAAACACCTTTAGAAAATCTAAAAAGTGTCATCAAATGGGCCTACTTTGCCACACTATTCAGGACAATAATTGATAAATCTAATTCCATCTCTTCATATAGACAACCTTCCCTTCAGAAGAAAGTAAAAGGGACTTTTTGCCCACGAGGCCAGATAGAATGAAGGTGCGTGATGAACATCTGCTGACAGTTCAGATACGTGGTTTTCTTTTATTAAAGGTCAAACGACCGTGATTTCAGATTATCCATCCAGATCACCAACTCAATGCAATCTGTCCATACAGCCAGGCGAGATATGTTTCGGCAAATCTCTCTAAATATAATCTTGGGGAATCATATTCTGAATACTGTTTTGATTTAAAAAATCTGAGCCTGGGCATGATGGGCGAATAACATGGACACAAATTTAAAGATCCCAGTATTAATGTTTAATGAAAAAAATGGGGTTTGCAAATTCATTGTGCTGCCAAAATAATATTGCGTCATGTCATGGACGACAGCTCTCTGCTAGGACTACTATGATTATTAAGTGTGATTTTTCTCCGTTATAGATTCATACGGGGCGGCAGGGTAGCCTAGTGGTTAGAGCTTTGGACTAGTAACCGGAAGGTTGCAAGTGTCGATCTGCCCCCCTTATTGAAAATAAGAATTTGTTCTTAACTGACTTGCCTAGTTAAATAAAGTTTAAAAAATATACAGACGTCTATTACTTATCACATAGACACGCGTCTCACCGATGGATCCCTATGTATTAAATATATTGCGGAAAGTTAATTAAAACGGGGTTGTAAAGAAAAGCTGCCAAACGTTATTGAAGGTAATGATGCATGGGCAATGGGATTACCGGTATACCTGGGGGAAAGCAAAGCATGGATAATGGCGTGGACTCAACTCATCCAGCGTCTGTCTTCTCTTCTGCAGCTAATAGATCAATTAGTCAGTTTTACAAATAGTTTACACGCTGCTAACCCAGAACGACTAGAGGCCTCAGATTGCTGAGGCTTCACACGCATTGCTCCCCCTCAAAAAAGATTTGTATGTATTTGTGAAAAAGATACATTTCGTGTTCTTTTATTTTGTCAGAATCCAACCTGAAACCACAACAAGCCTCATTTAGGCCACAGTGAGGCCAATGCAAAACAAATTCCCCAAATAGCTCAAGCAAAATATTATTTGATTTCAGATGTGAATATTAGGCGAATATGAGAGGGATGTTTGTGCAACATCTTTAATCTTTGAGTAGACATATTTCTTCAAATTAAATATATGTCCTCGTAAACAATGTAGTATGTAAAAACATTAAGTTCCTTAGGTAGCCTATATGCTCCTCCCACCCTCCGGATTACTTTTTCATTTGGGGAGGGGTTAGTTGTAGCCGAGGCCTCTTCCATAATCCAAAACAGATTTTGGGTCGCCTGATCTCTAATGATAAAGGGAAAAAAATGAAAAACAAGATTCAGAGTAAACAAGAATACTTAAATAGTTTTGACAAAATGGGCGTCTTATCTTCGGCTCTGAGATATGAGAAATCATCACTTAATGCCTCAAGCATCTCTTATTAGAGCAGCGTTTCCCAAACTCGGTCCTGGGGACCACAAAGGGTGCAGCTTTTGTTTTTGCCCTAGCACTACACCACTGGATCAAGTCATCAAAGCTGGATGAGGAGTTGATTATTTGAATCATTGGTGTAGTGCTAGGGGAAAAAACAAAGTGTGCACACCTTGGGGTCACCAGGACCGAGTTTGGGAAACGCTGTATGAGTGAGAGACATCCTGCGGTGTCACGAGAGATGCAGGGCAGGCTATACGCGGTGCATGTAGAGCGCAGGCCTCACTTGGTGACCAGATTACATAAAACACTTGATTTATCCACAAGTGTGCAGTCAGTCTAACCTCCTGCTGTCAAGCTTTCTCCTACTGAAGGCCTTTTCTAGGCCAATGGCCTTTTGGACATTGGCTTCAGTCTTTTCAAGTCTTAGCTGGCCAATGAAAAATAACAAATATGAATGCAAAGGACAATAGAATTTGGATTCATTATAGCTCTTTTTTTTGCTTTTTCAATATAGCCTTTTAAAATGTGATTACAAGGGAGAGTGGAGTAAGTTGAGCCATCTTCTACATTCAGCATCACTCTCTCAAGAGAAATATAGTATAATTTCTAACCAATATATTTACATATATTGCAGGATGTTGTGTATCCCTGGAAGAAATCAGAATTCATGTAAAAATTACAGTTGTGAAAACACATTTTGTTCCATAAAAGTGGCCTCTTGGCACAATTTACTCCACGGGACAGGGTATGTTAAAGCCGCCTACACATGTCTGTATATGCAGTGCATTTGGAAGGTGTTCAGACCCCTTGACCTTTTCCACATTTTGTTAAGTTACAGCCTTATTCTAAAAATAGATTCTTTTTTTATCCTCAGCAATCTGCACACAATACCCCATAATAACAAAGTGAAGACAGGTTTTTGAAATGTTTGCAAATTCATGCAAAACACAAGACAGATAATACATTTTTCAATTAAGTACTCAGACCCTTTGCTGACTCAAAATTGAGCTCAGGTAAGTTCGGTTTCCATTGATCATCCTTGAGATGTTTCTACAACTTCATTGGAGTCCACCTGTGGTAAGTTCAATTGCTTGGACATGATTTGGAAAGGCACACACCTGTCCACATAAGGTCCCACAGTTGACAGTGCATGTCAGAGCAAAAACCAAGCCATGCGGTCAAAGGAATTGTCCGTAGAGCTTCGAGACAGAATTGTGTCGAAGCACAGATCTGGGGAAATATAACAAACATTTCTGCAGCATTGAAAATCCTCAGGAACACAGTGGCCTCCATCATTCTTAATGATGAGCTAGCTGCCAGGCCAAACTGAGCAATCGGGGAGAAGGGCCTTGGTCAGGGAAGTGACTAAGAAACCAATGGTCACTCTGACAGAGCACCAGAGATGAGAGAACCTTCCAGAAGGACAACCATCTCTGCATCACTCCCCCAATCAGGTCTTTATGATAGAGTCGCCAGATGGAAGACCTCCTCAGTAAAAGGCACATTACATTTACATTTACATTTAAGTCATTTAGCAGACGCTCTTATCCAGAGCGACTTACAGATTGGTGCTTTCACCTTATGACATCCAGTGGAACAGCCACTTTACAATAGTGCATCTAGGTCTTTTAAGGGGGGGGAGGGGGGGGGGGATTACTTTATCCTAAATCAAATCAAATCAAATCAAATTTTATTTGTCACATACACATGGTTAGCAGATGTTAATGCGAGTGTAGCGAAATGCTTGTGCTTCTAGTTCTGACAATGCAGTGATAACCAACAAGTAATCTAACTAACAATTCTAAAACTACTGTCTTATACACAGTGTAAGGGGATAAAGAATATGTACATAAGGATATATGAGTGAGTGATGGTACAGAGCAGCATACAGTAGATGGTATCGAGTACAGTATATACATATGAGATGAGTATGTAGACAAAGTAAACAAAGTGGCATAGTTAAAGTGGCTAGTGATACATGTATTACATAAGGATGCAGTCGATGATGTAGAGTACAGTATATACGTATGCATATGAGATGAATAATGTAGGGTAAGTAACATTATATAAGGTAGCATTGTTTAAAGTGGCTAGTGATATATTTACATCATTTCCCATCAATTCCCATTATTAAAGTGGCTGGAGTTGGGTCAGTGTCAATGACAGTGTGTTGGCAGCAGCCACTCAATGGTGGCTGTTTAACAGTCTGATAGCCTTGAGATAGAAGCTGTTTTTCAGTCTCTCAGTCCCAGCTTTGATGCACCTGTACTGACCTCGCCTTCTGGATGATAGCGGGGTGAACAGGCAGTGGTTCGGGTGGTTGATGTCCTTGATGATCTTTATGGCCTTCCTGTAACATCGGGTGGTGTAGGTGTCCTGGAGGGCAGGTAGTTTGCCCCGGTGATGCGTTGTGCAGACCTCACTACCTCTGGAGAGCCTTACGGTTGAGGGCGGAGCAGTTGCCGTACCAGGCGGTGATACAGCCAGCCAGGATGCTCGATTGTGCATCTGTAGAAGTTTGTGAGTGCTTTTGGTGACAAGCCGAATTTCTTCAGCCTCCTGAGGTTGAAGAGGCGCTGCTGCGCCTTCTTCACGACGCTGTCAGTGTGAGTGGACCAATTCAGTTTGTCTGTGATGTGTATGCCGAGGAACTTAAAACTTGCTACCCTCTCCACTACTGTTCCATCGATGTGGATAGGGGGTGTTCCCTCTGCTGTTTCCTGAAGTCCACAATCATCTCCTTAGTTTTGTTGACGTTGAGTGTGAGGTTATTTTCCTGACACCACACTCCGAGGGCCCTCACCTCCTCCCTGTAGGCCGTCTCGTCGTTGTTGGTAATCAAGCCTACCACTGTTGTGTCGTCCGCAAACTTGATGATTGAGTTGGAGGCGTGCGTGGCCACGCAGTCGTGGGTGAACAGGAGTACAGGAGAGGGCTCAGAACGCACCCTTGTGGGGCCCCGTGTTGAGGATCAGCGGGGAGGAGATGTTGTTGCCTACCCTCACCACCTGGGGGCGGCCCGTCAGGAAGTCCAGTACCCAGTTGCACAGGGCGGGGTCGAGACCCAGGGTCTCGAGCTTGATGACGAGCTTGGAGGGTACTATGGTGTTGAATGCCGAGCTGTAGTCGATGAACAGCATTCTCACATAGGTATTCCTCTTGTCCAGGTGGGTTAGGGCAGTGTGCAGTGTGGTTGAGATTGCATCGTCTGTGGACCTATTTGGGCGGTAAGCAAATTGGAGTGGGTCTAGGGTGTCCGGTAGGGTGGAGGTGATATGGTCCTTGAGGAAGTACAGTCCTATCCTAGGTATTCCTTAAAGAGGTGGGGTTTCAGGTGTCTCCGGAAGGTGGTGATTGACTCCGCTGTCCTGGCGTCGTGAGGGAGTTTGTTCCACCATTGGGGGGCCAGAGCAGCGAACAGTTTTGACTGGGCTGAGCGGGAACTGTACTTCCTCAGTGGTAGGGAGGCGAGCAGGCCAGAGGTGGATGAACGCAGTGCCCTTGTTTGGGTGTAGGGCCTGATCAGAGCCTGGAGGTACTGAGGTGCCGTTCCCCTCACAGCTCCGTAGGCAAGCACCATGGTCTTGTAGCGGATGCGAGCTTCAACTGGAAGCCAGTGGAGAGAGCGGAGGAGCGGGGTGACGTGAGAGAACTTGGGAAGGTTGAACACCAGACGGGCTGCGGCGTTCTGGATGAGTTGTAGGGGTTTAATGGCACAGGCAGGGAGCCCAGCCAACAGCGAGTTGCAGTAATCCAGACGGGAGATGACAAGTGCCTGGATTAGGACCTGCGCCGCTTCCTGTGTGAGGCAGGGTCGTACTCTGCGGATGTTGTAGAGCATGAACCTACAGGAACGGGCCACCGCCTTGATGTTATTTGAGAACGACAGGGTGTTGTCCAGGATCACGCCAAGGTTCTTTGGTTGATGAGCGAGGTGAGGTAAGGGAGAAGGTCACCGGAGATGGTCTGGAGAAGAGAGGAGGGGATAGGGTCAAGCGGGCAGGTTGTTGGGCGGCCGGCCGTCACAAGACGCGAGATGTCATCTGGAGAGAGAGGGGAGAAAGAGGTCAGAGCACAGGGTAGGGCAGTGTGAGCAGAACCAGCGGTGTCGTTTGACTTAGCAAAAGAGGATCGGATGTCGTCGACCTTCTTTTCAAAATGGTTGACGAAGTCATCTGCAGAGAGGGAGGAGGGGGGAGGGGGAGGAGGATTCAAGAGGGAGGAGAAGGTGGCAAAGAGCTTCCTAGGGTTAGAGGCAGATGCTTGGAATTTAGAGTGGTAGAAAGTGGCTTTAGCAGCAGAGACAGAGGAGGAAAATGTAGAGAGGAGGGAGTGAAAGGATGCCAGGTCCGCAGGGAGGCGAAGTTTTCCTCCATTTCCGCTCGGCTGCCCGGAGCCCTGTTCTGTGAGCTCGCAATGAGTCGTCGAGCCACGGAGCGGGAGGGGAGGACCGAGCCGGCCTGGAGGATAGGGGACATAGAGAGTCAAAGGATGCAGAAAGGGAGGAGAGGAGGGTTGAGGAGGCAGAATCAGGAGATAGGTTGGAGAAGGTTTGAGCAGAGGGAAGAGATGATAGGATGGAAGAGGAGAGAGTAGCGGGGGAGAGAGAGCGAAGGTTGGGACGGCGCGATACCATCCGAGTAGGGGCAGTGTGGGAAGTGTTGGATGAGAGCGAGAGGGAAAAGGATACAAGGTAGTGGTCGGAGACTTGGAGGGGAGTTGCAATGAGGTTAGTGGAGGAACAGCATCTAGTAAAGATGAGGTCGAGCGTATTGCCTGCCTTGTGAGTAGGGGGAAGGTGAGAGGGTGAGGTCAAAAGAGGAGAGGAGTGGAAAGAAGGAGGCAGAGAGGAATGAGTCAAAGGTAGACGTGGGGAGGTTAAAGTCGCCCAGAACTGTGAGAGGTGAGCCGTCCTCAGGAAAGGAGCTTATCAAGGCATCAAGCTCATTGATGAACTCTCCGAGGGAACCTGGAGGGCGATAAATGATAAGGATGTTAAGCTTGAAAGGGCTGGTAACTGTGACAGCATGGAATTCAAAGGAGGCGATAGACAGATGGGTAAGGGAGAAAGAGAGAATGACCACTTGGGAGAGATGAGGATCCCGGTGCCACCACCCCGCTGACCAGAAGCTCTCGGGGTGTGCGAGAGCACGTGGGCGGACGAAGAGAGAGCAGTAGGAGTAGCGGTGTTGTCTGTGGTGATCCATGTTTCCGTCAGAGCCAAGAAGTCGAGGGACTGGAGGGAGGCATAGGCTGAGATGAACTCTGCCTTGTTGGCCGCAGATCGGCAGTTCCAGAGGCTACCGGAGACCTGGAACTCCACGTGGGTCGTGCGCGCTGGGACCACCAGATTAGGGTGGCTGCGGCCATGCGGTGTGGAGCGTTTGTATGGTCTGTGCAGAGAGGAGAGAACAGGGATAGACAGACACATAGTTGACAGGCTAGAGAAGAGGCTACGCTAATGCAGAGGAGATTGGAATGACAAGTGGACTACACGTCTCGAATGTTCTGAAAGTTAAGCTTACGTAGCAAGAATCTAATTGACTAAAATGATTAAAATGATACAGTACTGCTGGGGTAGGCTAGCTGCGTTGTTGACACTACCCTAATCAAGTCGTACCGTTGAGTGTGAAGTTTCTACAATGCTGCTTTTCGGGAGCTAGCTGGCTAGCTAGCAGTGTTGGTTACGTTACGTTGCGTTAGGAGAACGACAATAGCTGGCTAGCTAACCTAGAAAATCGCTCTAGACTACACAATTATCTTTGAAACAAAGACGGCTATGTAGCTAGCTATGTAGCTAGCTACGATCAAACAAATCACACCGTCGGGACTGTAATGAAATGAAATGAAAATGTGATACTACCTGTGGAGCGAAGCGGAATGCGACCGAATGCGAAAGTTCTATTCAGTAGACGTTGGCTGGCTATTGGCTAGCTAGAGTGTCTCCTACGTTAAGGACGACAAAATAGCTGGCTAGCTAACCTCGGTGAATTAAGATAATCACTCTAAGACTACACACTCTAAACTACACAATTATCTTGGATACGAAGACAGCAAAGACAACTATGTAGCTAGCTAATACTACACTAATCAAGTCGTTCAGTTGAGTGTGATAGTTACTACAGTGCTACGGTAGCCGGTGAACGTATGCTAGCTGGCTAGCTGCTAGGCAGATAGGAGGACGACGAAATACGATAATAACGCAATTATCACTCTAAGACTCCACACTCTAAACTACACAATTATCTTGGACGAAGACAGCAAAGACAACTATGTAGCTAGCTAACACTACACTAATCAAGTCGTTCAGTTGAGTGTGATAGTTACTACAGTGCTACGGTAGACGGTGAACGTGTTGGGCAGATAGGAGACGACGAAATACGATAATTACTCAATTATCTTTGATACAACGACGACTATGTAGCTAGCTAAGAAGAAATTGCTAAGATTAGACAAATCAGACCGTTGTACTATAATGAAATGTAATGAAATGTAATGAAAAAGTTATACAACCTGCAGACCGAAGCGCGGATGCGACCGGCTCGCTCCAACCCCAGAGAGAATGATTTATTTCAGCTTTTATTTCTTTCATCACATTCCCAGTGGGTCAGAAGATTACATACACTCATTTAGTATTTGGTAGCATTGCCTTTAAATGGTTGAACTAGGTCAAACGTTTCGGGTATCCTTCCACAAGCTTCCCACAATAAGTTGTGTGAATTTTGTCCCATTCCTCCTGACAGAGCTGGTGTAATTGAGTCAGGTTTGTTGGCCTCCTTGCTCACATACGCTTTTTCATTACATCTAAAGGATTCTCAGACCATGAGAAACAAGATTCTCTGGTCTGATGAAACAAAGATTGAACTCTTTGGCCTGAATGCCAAGCATCACGTGTGGAGGAAACCTGGCACCTACTGTGAAGCATGGTGGTGGCAGCATCTGCTCTGGGGATGTTTTTCGGTGGCAGGGACTGGGAGACTAGTCAGGATCAAGGGAAAGATGAACGGAACAAAGTACAGAAAACCTGCTCCAGAGCGCTCAGGCCCTCAGACTGGGGAGAAGGTTTACCTTCCAACAGGACTATGACCCTAAGCACACAGCCAAGACAATGCAGGAGTGGCTTCGGGAAAAGTCTCTGTATGTCCTTGAGTGGCCCAGCCAGAGCCCGGATTTGAACCTGATCGAACATCTCTGGAGAGACCTGGAAATAGCTGTGAGCGACGCTCCCTATTCAACCTAACAGAGCTTGAGAGGATCTGCTGAGAAAAATGAGAGAAGCTCCCCAAATGTAGGTGTGCCAAGCTTGTAGCGTCATACCCAAGAAGACTCAAGGCTGTAATCGCTGCCAAAAGTACTTCAACAAAGTACTGAGGAACGGGTTTGAATACTTATGTAAATGGGTATTTCAATTTTTTATTTTTAATACATTTGCAAAAATGTCTAAAAACCTGTTTTTGCTTTGTCATAAAGGAGTAGTATGTGTAGATTGATGAGGTAGAAACAATATTTAATCAATTTTAGAATAAGCCTGTAAGGTAACAACATTTGGAAAAAGTCAAGGGGTCTGAATACTTTGTGAATGCACTGTATATAATAACTACCTTTTAAAACCCTGTCTATCTTTGTTTCCCTAACACAATTCAACACAATCACAATAGCTTTTTTTGTTGTCTTTTAATCATTTGAATCATCTTTTAACGCAGGCTTAATACTTAACAAAGACTTTGCACTTTTTAAAACAATTTTAACATAAGCCAGGCCCTGTTGTTACCTCATATCACAGCAATAATGCCTTGCATTATGCCTGGGAAGAAAACAGTTCAATTTGCTCAACTTCCCATTGGCTCAAAATTTGGCTCAATTTACCCCATGGATATTGACTCAACTTACCCCAAGGCAAACATTTGAACAATATTACCCCTCAGCTACAAGGATGCACTTTCATGCTAGGTTTAGGACCTCATATTGAAGCTTATAGAGACCCCACCTGATGTACAATCTTAAAATGATCTACTTTGCTATAGATACAAGCCTAATGAAACCTTTAACACAATACATTCATTTGACTTGGTGAAAATCCGTTTTTCGGACCTAACTCCATGAAATGATGACCTCTTCCTAAATATTTTGTAAAATTACACATTTTGTGTATGGTTTCCTAGAAACAAGGGTGGCTCAAGTTACCCCTTTTGCTCAACTTACCTATCAAGAATGCATCTTACGGTCCTATTGTAGATAAATATCTTGGAAAGAGAAGGCTCTGGTAAATTATCTATTTTTTGGACTGAGAGGAGAGGAAGGGATGTGTTAGGCTAGTTTTAGCACTTCATTCATAGGGGTTGAAGGACAAGTCCTTTGGATTATCTATCAGTGGGCTATCAGGCTTTCCCATCCATCCCATCCATCCATCAGCACATCAAATGAGCGTCCCCTCAATGAGCTATGTGCCTCTCTGTACTGGGAGGAAGGATGTTTTTAGATGGGGTGGCAGGTAGCCTAGTGGTTAGAGCATTGAGCCAGTAACTTAAAGGTTGCTAGAACGACTCTCTGAGCTGAAAAGGTAAAAATCTGTCATTCTGCCCCTGAACAAGGCAGTTAACCCACTGTTCCCCAGTAGGCTGCCATTGTAAATAATAATTTGTTCTTAACTGACTTGCCTGGTAAAATAAAGATTTGTATCCCAAACCAGTTCTTAGAAAATCATGATGAAAGTGACCATTTTAGGACCCATTTTTAGACCTATACATGTCTCCTGTAAAACCCTATGATCTGTGAACTGTACATGATACAGACAACATCTTGGTGTCATTATACTTCTTATAATGTTATCTCAAATATGGACTATGTCTAGATTCTGAAATACAAATGTTCACATTCATTTATTCAACGTAAAAATATTAATATAAATACCTCAAATGTACCATTGTTGATACATTTTTAGACATTGTTTGAAACAATATACTCTACAAGTACATCAAATGTACACAGTGGGTGCTCTGCTACTACTGAAGTTGCGATACATTTATGAACATCACCAGCACAGTGAATTGGAAAATGGATTCAAAGGAATGCGCTCTGATGGTGATTTGCTGAATTTAGTATTTATTTTTTATAAACTTTAATTTATTTGAATAGCCCAATAGAGACCATGGTCTCATCCCCATTGGTGCCCTGAGTAAAAACATTTTCTCACAACAGGAAGAACAATATACATTTCAATTAAAACAAGAAGAATACAAATAGGCATAACTTCAACACCACAATTTCAACTAAGAAAACACTACAATCAATCAAAACTACTGCAACCCTCAATGAATCCATTCAACACTGCCCTAGCGGCACCATGGAATCAAGATGCAAAGAACTTTGTAGGTTATTCCAACAATCGGGGGCACTAAAACTAAAGGAGGATTTACCAGAGGGACCTCAATACTGCGAGCGGGTTTGGTAGCTCATTCTCTTATACGTTAGCAATGAAGTCGGGTAAATTAGAAGTTTGTGTAGCAGAGCTTTGTAAACAAACAGGGAGTAATGAATTGATCTACAGGACTTTAATGAGGGCCAGCCAACCTTTTGATACAGGATGCAGTGGCGAGTATTAAAACTGTCCCCTGTGATAAAACAAATGGTGCTGTGGTAGACGGCATCCAAAGGCTTTAGAGTGGTGGCTGCTGAAATCTGGTGAATGGTGTCACCATCAATAACAAGTGTTAGGAATGTGATTGGTTATTTACCTAGAATGTCTATTTCTATGTATACATTGGGTCACATCTCCAAAAGTAGCAGAGAGCCCACTATGGAAAATGTATATTGTTCCAAACAATATGTCTAAATATAAGCTCAATCGAAAAGGGTACATTTGAGATTTTTATTTGATTTATTTCACCTTTATTTAACCAGGTAAGCAAGTTGAGAACAAGTTCTCATTTACAATTGCGACCTGGCCAAGATAAAGCAAAGCAGTTCGACACATACAACGACACAGAGTTACACATGGAGTAAAACAAACATACAGTCAATAATACAGTAAAAAAACAAGTCTATATACAATGTGAGCAAATTAGGTGAGAAGGGAGGTAAAGGCAAAAAAGGCCATGGTGGCAAAGTAAATACAATATAGCAAGTAAAACACTGGAATGGTAGTTTTGCAATGGAAGAATGTGCAATGTAGAAATAAAAATAATGGGGTGCAAAGGAGCAAAATAAATAAATAAATTAAATACAGTTGGGAAAGAGGTAGTTGTTTGGGCTAAATTATAGGTGGGCTATGTACAGGTGCAGTAATCTGTAAGATGCTCTGACAGTTGGTGCTTAAAGCTAGTGAGGGAGATAAGTGTTTCCAATTTAAGAGATTTTTGTAGTTCGTTCCAGTCATTGGCAGCAGAGAACTGGAAGGAGAGGCGGCCAAAGAAAGATTTTTTTTTTTCGGGGTGACTAGAGAGATATACCTGCTGGAGCGTGTGCTACAGGTGGGAGATGCTATGGTGACCAGCGAGCTGAGATAAGGGGGGACTTTACCTAGCAGGGTCTTGTAGATGACATGGAGCCAGTGGGTTTGGCGACGAGTATGAAGTGAGGGCCAGCCAACGAGAGCGTACAGGTCGCAATGGTGGGTAGTATATGGGGCTTTGGTGACAAAACGGATTGCACTGTGATAGACTGCATCCAATTTGTTGAGTAGGGTATTGGAGGCTATTTTGTAAATGACATCGCCAAAGTCGAGGATTGGTAGGATGGTCAATTTTACAAGGGTATGTTTGGCAGCATGAGTGAAGGATGCTTTGTTGCGAAATAGGAAGCCAATTCTAGATTTAACTTTGGATTGGAAATGTTTGATATGGGTCTGGAAGGAGAGTTTACAGTCTAACCAGACACCTAAGTATTTGTAGTTGTCCACGTATTCTAAGTCAGAGCCGTCCAGAGTAGTGATGTTGGACAGGCGGGTAGGTGCAGGTAGCGATCGGTTGAAGAGCATGCATTTAGTTTTACTTGTATTTAAGAGCAATTGGAGGCCACGGAAGGAGAGTTGTATGGCATTGAAGCTTGCCTGGAGGGTTGTTAACACAGTGTCCAAAGAAGGGCCGGAAGTATACAGAATGGTGTCGTCTGCGTAGAGGTGGATCAGAGACTCACCAGCAGCAAGAGCGACCTCATTGATGTATACAGAGAAGAGAGTCGGTCCAAGAATTGAACCCTGTGGCACCCCCATAGAGACTGCCAGAGGTCCGGACAGCAGACCCTCCGATTTGACACACTGAACTCTATCAGAGAAGTAGTTGGTGAACCAGGCGAGGCAATCATTTGACAAACCAAGGCTGTCGAGTCTGCCGATGAGGATGTGGTGGTTGACAGAGTCGAAAGCCTTGGCCAGATCAATGAATACGGCTGCACAGTAATGTTTCTTATCGATGGCGGTTAAGATATCGTTTAGGACCTTGAGCGTGGCTGAGGTGCACCCATGACCAGCTCTGAAACCAGATTGCATAGCAGAGAAGGTATGGTGAGATTCGAAATGGTCGGTAATCTGTTTGTTGACTTGGCTTTCGAAGACCTTAGAAAGGCATGGTAGGATAGATATAGGTCTGTAGCAGTTTGGGTCAAGAGTGTCCCCCCCCCTTTGAAGAGGGGGATGACCGCAGCTGCTTTCCAATCTTTGGGAATCTCAGATGACACGAAAGAGAGGTTGAACAGGCTAGTAATAGGGGTGGCAACAATTTCGGCAGATAATTTTAGAAAGAAAGGGTCCAGATTGTCTAGCCCGGCTGATTTGTAGGGGTCCAGATTTTTCAGCTCTTTCAGAACTTCAGCTGAATGGATTTGGGAGAAGGAGAAATGGGGAAGGCTTGGGCGAGTTGCTGTTGGGGGTGCAGTGCTGTTGACCGGGGTAGGAGTTGCCAGGTGGAAAGCATGGCCAGCCGTAGAAAAATGCTTATTGAAATTCTCAATTATGGTGGATTTATCAGTGGTGACAGTGTTTCCTATCTTCAGTGCAGTGGGCAGCTGGGAGGAGGTGTTCTTATTCTCCATGGACTTTACAGTGTCCCAGAACTTTTTAGAGTTAGTGTTGCAGGAAGCAAATTTCTGCTTGAAAAAGCTAGCCTTGGCTTTTCTAACTGCCTGTGTATAACGGTTTCTAGCTTCCCTGAACAGCTGCATATCACGGGGGCTGTTCGATGCTAATGCAGAACGCCATAGGATGTTTTTGTGTTTGTTAAGGGCAGTCAGGTCTGGGGAGAACCAAGGGCTATATCTGTTCCTGGTTCTAATTTTCTTGAATGGGGCATGTTTATTTAAGATTGTTAGGAAGGCATTTAAAAAAAATATCCAGGCATCCTCTACTGACGGGATGAGATCAATATCCTTCCAGGACACCCCGGCCAGGTCGATTAGAAAGGCAAGATATTTAGTTTAATAATTTTAACGTTGAAAAAATGAATGTGAACATTTGTATTTCAGAATCTAGACATAGTCCATATTTGAGATAACACTATAAGAAGTATAATGACACCAAGATGTTGTCTGTATCATGTACAGTTCACAGATCATAGGGTTTTACCGGAGGGATGTATAGGTCTAAAAAGGGGTCCTAAAATGGTCACTTTCATCATGATTGTCTAAAAAATGGTTTGTGATACAAATCTATAAGGCGTATCAAACATCCTTCCTCCCAAATAAGTTCATTTGAGAATTGCAAGAACAATCTGAGACACCAAAAATATTTTCGGGTCTTCCTGGCTTGGAATCACCCTATGGAAGATGAATCAAACTGACATGACAGCGACGGCCAATTCATACTAATAAGACCCATAATAACAATAACATCCAGAACAACAATTTGTCCCTGGGCCTGACAAAAGAGCCAAAGTGGAGGTGCCATTTGATGTGTCCCACGCTGGGCTCGGAGGGCTCATAAACAAAGTCTTTGTGCTGATGGCTCAGGGTTCAAATGTTGATGAGGGGGACAATATACACACTTCATTACATTTTGTCAAAGGGCGCCATGAAATGTGTGTGGGACATTGTTTCGGTGCATGTCCTCCCTCCATGAAATTCCTGGTCGCCGATGTCGCTACAAGGTCTCTGCTAATGAGTTTTGTCAAAGATAATTATGGGGCTCGGCAGAGTGGCCAAAGCCAGGGATGAAAAGCTGGCATTGTGCGGCTCAGGAATAGACGTTGCATCGCGACCCCTGCTGCATCCTATGCCCCCTGGGTGACCTGCACCTCTCCTGGCCCACATCCACTCACTACCCACTGCTCCATGCCGGTCTAAAACTCAGGCAACAGAGACCTCTGATCCTCTCCTCTGATACTCTCCACTGATCCACTCCACCATCGTCAGACCCAGGGCTGTCCTTTGGGTACACTGGCCTACTAGGACACCCCTCTGCCCCCTTCTTCAGTGTCCTTGTTCTGATCCTAATTTAACCAAATGGAACTTGGCAAAAGGGTTATGCCAATACAGTAGGTTCCCAGGGACAGGCTCTGTGTCCCAAATGGAGTGTCATATGGAACTTACCCAGGGCCCATAGGGAATAGAGTGTCATATGGAACTTACCCAGGGTCCATAGGGAATAGAGTGTCATATGGAACTTACCCAGGGCCCATAGGGAATAGAGTGTCATATTGAACTTACCCAGGGTCCATAGGGAATAGAGTGTCATATGGAACTTACCCAGGGTCCATAGGGAATAGAGTGTCATATGGAACTTACCCAGGGCCCATAGGGAATAGAGTGTCATATGGAACTTACCCAGGGCCCATAGGGAATAGAGTGTCATATGGAACTTACCCAGGGCCCATAGGGAATAGAGTGTCATATGGAACTTACCCAGGGTCCATAGGGAATAGAGTGTCATATGGAACTTACCCAGGGTCCATAGGGAATAGAGTGTCATATGGAACTTACCCAGGGTCCATAGGGAATAGAGTGTCATATGGAACTTACCCAGGGCCCATAGGGAATAGAGTGTCATATGGAACTTACCCAGGGCCCATAGGGAATAGAGTGTCATATGGAACTTACCCAGGGTCCTCAGGTCTGGTGGCCTTCCGCTTGGCTTCCCCTCTGAGACCGGGAACAGGGGTTTGAAGAGTCCTCTGACCTGACACATAGTGTAACTCTATAGGAATATAGGCCTCCTCTGTGGCTGGGTACAATACAGAAGGCCCTGTTCGCTCCTCTCATCGCTCATCTCTCAGCTCAGTTCAGCTAGCCAGCTTCTGGGTCATTGTGAATGGGAGAACAGTGATACTATGTGGAGGGTCACCCTGTAACTAGGCCTAATAACGGTGCTTTCATAACTCTGAATGCCTGTGTTGCATATTGACGCAATGACAGGGCCCGGCTGGGCTACAAAGAATGGCCTAGATGTAAACTGGGAATTGGGATCTTTATGCACAAGAGAAACATTGTTTTATAGTGGTATTAAACTACAGCACCTAAAGGGTCTGTTTTAAACACGTTCTTAGATCATCCTCACACTCTAGATGGTTCTATTTGGCCACGTCTGCAAGGTTCTCAAATGTCACATTGTAATGTGTTGAAAGGCTGCACTGGTGATGGACTACATACGATAATAGAAACAGTCAAGAAGTCCCAATCACAAGATATGAGAAGAACACAAAGGGGGAACATTGGAAAAGAGAACCCCATGGAGGGACAGAACAAGAACAAGATAATCTCTCATTTGGAGAGGCTGAATCGCCACATTGTACCTGCTTCAAACACAGTCTTAGTCCCTAATGGCACCCTATTCCCTATGTAGGGCACTGCTTTTGGCCACAGACCTATGGACCCTATATAGGGAATAGAGTGCACTATATATGGAATAGGCTGCTATTTGGGACATAGCCAGAGTCTCTTTCTCCTTCCGGTTGTCTTGATGTTCTTTTCTGTTTGTCTCCTTCCTGTTGTCTTGTTGTTCTTTTCTGTTTGTCTCCTTCCTGTTGTCTTGTTGTTCTTTTCTGTTTGTCTCCTTCCTGTTGTCTTGTTGTTCTTTTCTGTTTGTCTCCTTCCTGTTGTCTTGATGTTCTTTTCTGTTAGTCTCCTTCCTGTTGTCTTGATGTTCTTTTCTGTTTGTCTCCTTCCTGTTGTCTTGTTGTTCTTTTCTGTTTGTCTCCTTCCTGTTGTCTTGATGTTCTTTTCTGTTTGTCTCCTTCCTGTTGTCTTGATGTTCTTTTCTGTTAGTCTCCTTCCTGTTGTCTTGATGTTCTTTTCTGTTTGTCTCCTTCCTGTTGTCTTGATGTTCTTTTCTGTTTGTCTCCTTCCTGTTGTCTTGTTGTTCTTTTCTGTTTGTCTCCTTCCTGTTGTCTTGATGTTCTTTTCTGTTTGTCTGCTGAAGTGGCAATTCTCAGCCAGTTGGTGACCTTGAGCAGACTGTCTCTGGCTGGCTGCTGCCTGCCGATGTCGGAATAATCTTCTGTGTCATTTTAATGCCTTTCAATAATCCCCCCATCTCTTATTTAATCTCCCCCTCTACTTCTGTTTTCTTCTCCTTTATGTCAGTCATCTGTTGGGCTTGAAGGCCTGCTGTTGAGTCTCCATTTGACTAGCACGCAGGGTGTATCATGTCACAGCTCTCAGCACAATCCCAGTACTATGTCTCTGTGCTCCTACGACTCCAGAGAAAGCCCCCTCGTTGTCTCATATCTAGTACACCATGGTAAAGCCTGCCAGGAACAGATACAAAACAATGTACAGAGGAGATGAGACAATTAAGATTATACAGGGGTACACTAACAAGGTATTAACAGGATACAAATAGTAATGTATTGAAGAGGGCATTTGGCCGGGGGTAGAGCGACATAATATAGATACTGTAGGGCTTATGTTTCTGATGTTATTGCACCTTTAGAAACATCATCTCTGACGACATTGTAGCAAACCGTATATAAAGTGTGCTGCTGATTTAAACGTCAGTCAGGTCTCTATTAGATGGAACAATCATTTGACTTGCACCCCAGTGTCTAATCCTGGAGCAAGGGCTTCACACAGAGAGGCAGGCCCCAAGCCGAGACAGAGGAGAGGAGCGTGTTGAAGACATACTGTAACACGGCCCTGCTGTGACCGCCAGTCAACCTCCTTATTCCCCCCACCTTCCTACATTCCAAACAAAACTAATGGAGTGGAAATACACTCTGCTCAGGTGGGGATTGCATGTCTATTCTAGCAATGCTACTGTTGGTACGTTTGATTATTCTACATATCAGATAGAGAGAGATACTACAATTATTGGCACATTTGGTTTGCTATTGCCTGGAAAGGAGGAAACTGTGGTAGTAATCTTCAAGCATATTATGTTAAATAAGTAGGTGCCTTTGACTTTGACTTCTAAAATGATCATCAGGCCATCAGCACTGAAACACATCACTGCTTGCAGCTACCACACAAAAACCAGGGTTCTCACAGAGGAAGAAATACTAAACAACCTCACAACAACAACAACAACAACAACAACCACAGTGGGCGAAAAATAATCAGGCGTTGTCATGGTAGCACGCCTGTAGTCATGACGCAGTGTTGGAACCATCCACTCCTCCAGCCCTGAGAGGCATCTAAGACAGGAAGTCACGACACGCTGCACATTCTAAAGGAGCAAGGTAAACAGCTAGTTCCTCACACACACACTGCTGGGGCCTGGGGGGGAGAAGAGGGGGAGGAGGAGGGAGGGAGGTAACATACAGACAGACCACACATTGTCAGAGTTCGCTCTTAAACACAGCCTCAGCTCCTCATAAAAATCAGGTCCCATTATTCGCGGGTGGGATTTTCTCTCTCTCTCTCAGCACACACAGCTAAACAGGCCCAAAAGGACCCCGGGGCTGCGTCCAATGACGGAGCAGCATAATTACGCCTCCTTTTTTATTGGCCGTCTTATTCCAGCTATGACTGATGCGGCTCCCAACCTCTAAGCGTTTCCATTTGCACCTTCATGTGGTAAGTGAGCAGAGAAGAAAAAGCCACGGCTCGCCTGCCTTTCAAAGGTGGCTGACAAATATTTACGGCCTGACGTAAAGTCACTTTTAATCAGCGCTCTTGACCTGTTCCTGGGGAATCTGGTCCTGGAAGGAACAGTAACACATCATTATCTCCTCCATTATCAATGAGCCTTCAAAGACCCACTGTGCCCCTTCATGTGGTTGTCTAAGAATATTAAGGGACACATTTATTTGGAATTATTCATAATCAAGGAAGGACTAGGCTATCAGAAGGCACAAGGCAAATGCTGCTGCCTTTCTGTGTTAGAAGGCAGAAATAAATCAATGATCTCCCTCTACTGGTCAGCATGAGAACTACACTACAAATGACCTGCTCTCTCCCTCAGAAGTACTAGCAAAGGATAAGACACACAGTACAAACACATGGAGGAGCGTTTTGAAGAAATATGTGGATAGCATAGTTGATCAAGGCAAACATATTTTCTTATGATGAAATTTGAGACAGGGATTTCTTAACGTATATTCTCTGTCAGTCAGAACATGCTAGAATATGTATTTCCAAATAAATAAAACTTCAGCACACATAAGCAATCATTTACGCTTTGCTGGGCTATAAAACATACAGGGGCTGAGGATGAAGGATACATGTTTGAGTTTGATCACCTCAAAAGGTTTTGGTAACAGATCTACTACTGACAAAATCCAAATTCAAACATCATCGAATCATTCTCTACAAACATTAAATACATTAATTCAATTCTCACTCACTCACACTATGAACTCAAAAGAAAACTCATGCATATATCTGATATGTTTTATAAACAGAAGAGGATGTGATTGATGATTTGGGCAATTGTACACAGAACAAAAAGGAAACAAGACATCTGAAAATAAAGCACTATATTTATATTTAATTTAACTAGGCAAATCAGTTAAGAACAAATTCTTCTTTTCAATGACGGCCTAGGAACAGTGGGTTAACTGCCTTGTTCAGGGGCAGAATGACAGATTTTTACCTTGTCAGTTTGGGGATTTGATCTTGCAACCTTTTGGTTATTAGTCCAACACTCTAACCACTAGGCTACCTGCCGCCCCAAATTAATAATGATTAATTAGTAATACAAATTAATTACTTAAACAGTATTAAACCAAACTTATTGCCTTAATATCAAAGCTAGAGTAACATCTAATCCCTCTGTTTCATTTCTCTCATCCACAGTTGGTCCTTCGGTAATCTCGCTGTGTGTTTAAAGATGTCTAGTTTGAAATGTAGATTTATTGCACCAATATGTTTTTTTCCATGCTTTAACAGCCTATAAGGCGTTATGGGAGGGCTGCGTTACTGAAAACACACATTTCCCCTGTATTAGGAGTTATGGTGGATAGTGATCCTTAAAATGAAAGCCATAAATCATATTTCCCAGCTATTATGTCATTAACAGGAGCATGGTTCTGTCATTTAGGTCATGCTAATAGTTTGGGGTAGCTGAGGTTGTGGTCGTGCCGTCGGGATAAGGGGGACGTGTTCACTTCTTCTCTTCCAAGTGAGGAAGGAGCATATTGTGTGATCTGAGGCTCAGACAGCTTGTGTTGGTGGTCCTGGGTTAGCTATAGTCCCACTGCCCCCCCCCTTCTCTCTCTCTCTCTCTCTTTGTATGTCATCTGCTCTGCATTTTACTGCTCTTTTTTCCTGTTTTTCAATTGACTTTCTAAACTCTGCTTCAGTCCTTGTGGTCTTCCAAAGAGACCCCACGACAATCTATCGGCACTTTTTTGCACAGTGCCGAGGCCCCTCCGATGCCAGCACAGAACATATTAAATTTGTTACTAATTTTAATCCTGGCATGGCGGTCCGTGTATCCTCCACTAGCTTACTGGAGGCAGGCGGGTTCTGGGTTCAACCCCAACGCAACCACAACCACAACACAAACAAAGCATGAGGAACAGCAGCTCCCAGTGTTCTCCTGACAGTAAATGTTTAGAAAAGGGACTATTAAAAATAACTCCATCGTAATAGAATTAGTGGGAAACTGGAGAAGCCCTGGTTGGCTGCAGGATCTGCTGGATTCATGTTCTCCTTTTTAAAACTACTGTACCAGATTAAAATAGAGTTTTGAAAAAACACAACAAAATTGAGGGATGGGTAGATGGATGGATGAGACTACTTTTGTATTTTAAAGACCTTTCATTTACCTCTTGTGAACTGTCATTGGGTGTATAATTCTAAAGAAATATTGAACCTAAAAAAAGTCCATGAAAGTGCTGTGAAATTTGAATATAGATACCGGCCAATGGTAAGAGTGAGAAATTCAGCTGCCTGCCGCAGAGGAAAAGACAGTGTTACAATAAAAGCCAGCTGACTTCCTCTTCCAATGTGCCTCTTAACATGAGCTTCATGAACCCACACCACTGATCCTGAAGCAGTGAGACTGGTTACACATTCCCTTCCAACCTCACCCTTCTCTCATTGAGACCTGAGCTGGAGCCAGGTGCATTCTAGGTGTGTAAAAACCTCCACCGTTCAACCCAAGCAGCACTAGTTCATTTAGATTCCACTGATCTCAGGAGCAGCTTCTCCCCTGAATCTGGTGACAAGGTCAGAGGGTGGGGGAGTGTGATCTGCGTGGCTGGCCAGTGGCCACCACTTGACAGTGTTTTGTGGAAACACATTGGCTCTCTTTTTTCTCTCTCCTCTTTTCCCCTCTCCCCTCATCCCTCTCTATTGTCTAAGTGGCCGTGTTAGAGTGTGTGTGTGCGGTGTGCGGTGTGCTGGCTGTGGCGGCCCCAGCTGTGTCTGTCACCCATGGAACTCCAGTGACCTCTAGAGACCGCTCCCTCCACGTACAATATGGAGGTTCAGTGACCTCTAGAGACCACTTCCTCCACGTACAATATGGAGGTTCAGTGACCTCTAGAGACCGATCCCTCCATGTACAATATGGAGGTTCAGTGACCTCTAGAGACCGCTCCCTCCACGTACAATATGGAGGTTCAGTGACCTCTAGAACCCACTCCCTCCACGTACAATATGGAGGTTCAGTGACCTCTAGAGACCGCTCCCTCCACGTACAATATGGAGGTTCAGTGACCTCTAGAGACCACTCCCTCCAAGTACAATATGGAGGTTCAGTGACCTCTAGAGACCGCTCCCTCCACGTACAATATGGAGATTCAGTGACCTCTAGAGTCCGCTCCCTCCACGTACAATATGGAGGTTCAGTGACCTCTAGAGACCGCTCCCTCCACGTACAATATGGAGATTCAGTGACCTCTAGAGTCCGCTCCCTCCACGTACAATATGGAGGTTCAGTGACCTCTAGAGACCACTCCCTCCACGTACAATATGGAGGTTCAGTGACCTCTAGAACCCACTCCCTCCACGTACAATATGGAGGTTCAGTGACCTCTAGAACCCACTCCCTCCACGTACAATATGGAGGTTCAGTGACCTCTAGAGACCGATCCCTCCACGTACAATATGGAGGTTCAGTGACCTCTAGAGACCACTCCCTCCACGTACAATATGGAGGTTCAGTGACCTCTAGAGACCGCTCCCTCCACGTACAATATGGAGGTTCAGTGACCTCTAGAGACCGATCCCTCCACATACAATATGGAGGTTCAGTGACCTCTAGAGACCACTCCCTCCACGTACAATATGGAGGTTCAGTGACCTCTAGAGACCGCTCCCTCCACGTACAATATGGAGGTTCAGTGACCTCTAGAGACCACTCCCTCCACGTACAATATGGAGGTTCAGTGACCTCTAGAGACCACTCCCTCCACGTACAATATGGAGGTTCAGTGAACTCTAGAGACCGCTCCCTCCACGTACAATATGGAGATTCAGTGACCTCTAGAGTCCGCTCCCTCCACGTACAATATGGAGGTTCAGTGACCTCTAGAGACCACTCCCTCCACGTACAATATGGAGGTTCAGTGACCTCTAGAGACCGCTCCCTCCACGTACAATATGGAGGTTCAGTGACCTCTAGAGACCGCTCCCTCCACGTACAATATGGAGGTTCAGTGACCTCTAGAGACCGCTCCCTCCACGTACAATATGGAGGTTCAGTGACCTCTAGAGACCGCTCCCTCCACGTACAATATGGAGGTTCAGTGACCTCTAGAGACCACTCCCTCCACGTACAATATGGAGGTTCAGTGACCTCTAGAGACCGCTCCCTCCACGTACAATATGGAGATTCAGTGACCTCTAGAGTCCGCTCCCTCCACGTACAATATGGAGGTTCAGTGACCTCTAGAGACCACTCCCTCCACGTACAATATGGAGGTTCAGTGACCTCTAGAGACCGCTCCCTCCACGTACAATATGGAGGTTCAGTGACCTCTAGAGACCGCTCCCTCCACGTACAATATGGAGGTTCAGTGACCTCTAGAGACCGCTCCCTCCACGTACAATATGGAGGTTCAGTGACCTCTAGAGACCGCTCCCTCCACGTACAATATGGAGGTTCAGTGACCTCTAGAGACCACTCCCTCCACGTACAATATGGAGGTTCAGTGACCTCTAGAGACCACTCCCTCCACGTACAATATGGAGGTTCAGTGACCTCTAGAGACCGCTCCCTCCACGTACAATATGGAGGTTCAGTGACCTCTAGAGACCGCTCCCTCCACGTACAATATGGAGGTTCAGTGACCTCTAGAGACCACTCCCTCCACATACAATATGGAGGTTCAGTGACCTCTAGAGACCGCTCCCTCCACGTACAATATGGAGGTTCAGTGACCTCTAGAGACCACTCCCTCCACGTACAATATGGAGGTTCAGTGACCTCTAGAGACCACTCCCTCCACGTACAATATGGAGGTTCAGTGACCTCTAGACACCGCTCCCTCCACGTACAATATGGAGGTTCAGTGACCTCTAGAGACCGCTCCCTCCACGTACAATATGGAGGTTCAGTGACCTCTAGAGACCACTCCCTCCACGTACAATATGGAGGTTCAGTGACCTCTAGAGACCGCTCCCTCCACGTACAATATGGAGGTTCAGTGACCTCTAGAGACCGCTCCCTCCACGTACAATATGGAGGTTCAGTGACCTCTAGAGACCGCTCCCTCCACGTACAATATGGAGGTTCAGTGACCTCTAGAGACCGCTCCCTCCACGTACAATATGGAGGTTCAGTGACCTCTAGAGACCGCTCCCTCCACGTACAATATGGAGGTTCAGTGACCTCTAGAGACCACTCCCTCCACGTACAATATGGAGGTTCAGTGACCTCTAGAGACCACTCCCTCCACGTACAATATGGAGGTTCAGTGACCTCTAGAGACCGCTCCCTCCACGTACAATATGGAGGTTCAGTGACCTCTAGAGACCGCTCCCTCCACGTACAATATGGAGGTTCAGTGACCTCTAGAGACCACTCCCTCCACATACAATATGGAGGTTCAGTGACCTCTAGAGACCGCTCCCTCCACGTACAATATGGAGGTTCAGTGACCTAGAGACCGCCCTCTAGAGACCACTCCCTCCACGTACAATATGGAGGTTCAGTGACCTCTAGAGACCACTCCCTCCACGTACAATATGGAGGTTCAGTGACCTCTAGACACCGCTCCCTCCACGTACAATATGGAGGTTCAGTGACCTCTAGAGACCGCTCCCTCCACGTACAATATGGAGGTTCAGTGACCTCTAGAGACCACTCCCTCCACGTACAATATGGAGGTTCAGTGACCTCTAGACACCGCTCCCTCCACGTACAATATGGAGGTTCAGTGACAGGTTTGGCACAGGGCAGGAGGGATGACAGCAGTGTGATTACAGCCAGGTTGAGACTGTTCTGCTGCTGGAGGCCAGAGACTGGATAGTGGATATGCCATCACACACACAGACACTGCATGCACACACACAACACACACACGCACAAACACATGCAGACACTTACAGAGAAACGTATGTACATATACACATACAGACGCGCGCACACACACACACATTGTGGAGAGCATGGGCCACCCGGGTGCGTCGCTGCACTGTAGATCACCCTGAGCAGAGCAGAGTGAGAGAGCTGAGGTTTGATCTAATGTCTTTAGCAAACAGTCATTTATTCTGCCTGTTCCGTAACACCACCCAGCCTGTGTTTATGAGCCTGGTTCCGCTCAGTTCATCTGCAGTTCATCTCAGCTCAAGCTTTTGATACACACACAGAAATACACACACATGCATGCATGCCCACACGCAGTGAAACACACACACACACATGCATGCACACCCACACGCAGTGAAACGCACACACACACATGCATGCACGCCCACACGCAGTGAAACGCACACACACACATGCATGCACACCCACACGCAGTGAAATGCACACACACACATGCATGCACGCCCACACGCAGTGAAACGCACACACACATGCATGCAAGCCCACACGCAGTGAAACGCACACACACACACACACACACACACACACACACACACACACACACACACACACACACACACACACACACACAGACACACACACACACAGAAACAGAGACACACAACACAGAAATATACGCAAGCAAGAACAGACACACACAAGCAGAAACACACACATTTTTGTAGAATTAATTTATAACTTGATGTTTGATTGTTTGGTGTTGCTGTCCATAAGGGTGAACTGAGACAATTCTCCTCAATATTAAATCAGAACTGCAGCCATTTGAATCAAATAGGAAAAGGTTGATTTTAAATATATTTTCATAGTAAATATTACCGTCTAGGGATGCCAGGTAAAACCTGTGACATTCTGTTGCACTAGGAGAGAGGCCAAATTATATTTTCTCTTTTTCCTTTCCGCAAATATGAAATGTTTTGATAAGCAAGCAGATAGATATACACACATTTCCTGCTAATTTAAATGCTAGAGAGAGAGGGAGGGGAGAGGGGGGAGAGAGAGAGAGAGAGAGAGAGAGAGAGAGAGAGAGAGAGAGAGAGAGAGAGGGGGAGGGAGAGGGGGAGAGAGAGGGGGAGAGAGAGAGAGAGAGAGAGAGAGAGAGAGAGAGAGAGAGAGAGAGAGAGAGGGAGGGAGAGAGAGAGAGGGAAAGAGAGGGAGAGAAAGAGAGAGAGGGAGAGAGAGAGAAAGAGAGAGAGCGAGAGAGAGAGAGAGAGAGAGAGAGAGAGAGAGAGAGAGAAAGTGGGGGGAGAGAGAGAGACAGAAAGAGAGAGAAAGAGAGAGAGAGATTTACTAAACCATTGTAGAACACTACCCTGTATATACTGTACAGGACCTACATCATGTACCATGTAATGGAACTGCAGCAACATCCCAACATATAAAACATCCTGAAGAGGCTATATTTGACCAAAATCCCTGTATTAGATATATACGTTTCATTCCAGAGAATACTGTAAAACTCTGCTCTTGCCCTTTACGTCTGTAGAGAAACATTCAGTGTCTCATTCAGGCCCACATGTTGTAAAGTTATTTTATATGGTAGTTATTGTTGTTATCATCATTATCATTCCGTATGTGCTATAAAAGATGGATGATGGAGGATGTATGAAGGAGCACAGCCATAAATAAGGGTTGTGGCTGTAGCCCTAAACCTGTCTCACTCCTCTGTGGGAGACTGAATAAAAATAAGCACCTCACCTTTCAGATAACATTTACACCAGCATCAAGTCGGACTTCTCCTCCTGGTCGTATGCAGTCCCACAGAAGAAGAGTACAGGTCTGACTTCTCCTGGTCGTATGCAGTCACGCAGAGGAAGAGTACAGGTCTGACTTCTCCTGGTCGTATGCAGTCCCACAGAGGAAGAGTACAGGTCTGACTTCTACTGGTCGTATGCAGTCCCACAGAGAAAGAGTACAGGTCTGACTTCTCCTGGTCGTATGCAGTCACACAGAGGAAGAGTACAGGTCTGACTTCTCCTGGTCGAATGCAGTCAAACAGAGGAAGAGTACAGGTCTGACTTCTCCTGGTCGTATGCAGTCCCACAGAGGAAGAGTACAGGTCTGACTTCTCCTGGTCGTATGCAGTCACACAGAGGAAGAGTACAGGTCTGACTTCTCCTGGTCGTATGCAGTCACACAGAGGAAGAGTACAGGTCTGACTTCTCCTGCTCGTATGCAGTCCCACAGAGGAAGAGTACAGGTCTGACTTCTCCTGCTCGTATGCAGTCACACAGAGGAGGAGTACAAGTCTGACTTCTCCTCCTGGTCGTATGCAGTCACACAGAGGAAGAGTACAGGTCTGACTTCTCCTGGTCGTATGCAGTCACACAGAGGAAGAGTACAGGTCTGACTTCTCCTCCTGGTCGTATGCAGTCAGACAGAGGAGGAGTACAGGTCTGACTTCTCCTGGTTGTATGCAGTCAGACAGAGGAGGAGTACAGGTCTGACTTCTCCTGGTCGTATGCAGTCAGACAGAGGAGGAGTACAGGTCTGACTTCTCCTGGTCGTATGCAGTCAGACAGAGGAGGAGTACAGGTCTGACTTCTCCTGGTCGTATGCAGTCACACAGAGGAGGAGTACAGGTCTGACTTCTCCTGGTCGTATGCAGTCAAACAGAGGAGGAGTACAGGTCTGACTTCTCCTCCTGGTCGTATGCAGTCAGACAGAGGAGGAGTACATGTCTGACTTCTCCTCCTGGTCGTATGCAGTCACACAGAGGAGGAGTACAGGTCTGGTGTGTTTAAGAGACGTAGAATGTGTTTAAGAAAGTAGAATGTGAATAATATGTTTCCCTACCCATAATGAAATGCCCTCAACACAAGGTAAAGGAACTTTTTTAAACAATTATATGGAAACTGAATAAGATTCATAAACGCACACACGGGGGCATGCATATGCACGCACAGACACACAAAGACATTACATTGCCCCCACACACACACGGGGGCATGCATATGCACGCACAGACACACAAAGACATTACATTGCCCCCACACACACACGGGGGCATGCATATGCACACAGACACACAAAGACATTACATTGCCCCCATACACACACAAGTCCCCAATCGTCCCTCCCTGGCAAACTGTTTGGACTCTGTTCCGTCAGGTCCATTATTGACACCCTTGATAAAGATGAGCAAAAAAATATAATGTTACAAATACTGAGCTGTAAAAAACGGGAAATGACATACTGTTATGCTAATACTTTTACTTAGAGAAAGACATTTTGTTTAACAAGTAATAATAAAATGTAAATACTCCAGCGCCCTCCCCATGTGAGGATAACGTCACTGAGCCTAATTCTAAAAGGTTTTATGAGATTGGAGAGCACGTTGGGAATGATCTTAGACCATTCCTCCATACAGAGTCTTTCCAGATCCTTGATATCCTTCGTCTGCTCTTATTGACTGCCCTCTTCAATTCAAACCACAGGTTTTCAATGAGGTTCATGTGCGGAGACTTATTGTCTTACTGGAAGATCCTTTGTGGCCAAGTGTCAACCTCCTTGCAGAGGCAACCAAGTCTTGGGCTAAAATGTCCAGGTTCTGGGTAATCTTCATGATGCTGTTGACCTTACAAGGGCCCCAGGACCAGCTAAAATGTCCAGGTACTGGGTAACCTTCATGACGCTGTTGACCTTACAAGGGCCCCAGGACCAGCTAAAATGTCCAGGTACTGGGTAACCTTCATGATGCTGTTGACCTTACAAGGGCCCCAGGACCAGCTAAAATGTCCAGGTACTGGGTAACCTTCATGATGCTGTTGACCTTACAAGGGCCCCAGGACCAGCTAAAATGTCCAGGTACTGGGTAACCTTCATGATGCTGTTGACCTTACAAGGGCCCCAGGACCAGCTAAAATGTCCAGGTACTGGTTAACCTTCATGATGCTGTTGACCTTACAAGGGCCCCAGGACCAGCTAAAATGTCCTGGTTCTGGGTAACCTTCATGATGCTGTTGACCTTACAAGGGCCCCAGGACCAGCTAAAATGTCCAGGTACTGGGTAACCTTCATGATGCTGTTGACCTTACAAGGGCCCCAGGACCAGCTAAAATGTCCAGGTACTGGGTAACCTTCATGATGCTGTTGACCTTACAAGGGCCCCAGGACCAGCTAAAATGTCCAGGTACTGGGTAACCTTCATGATGCTGTTGACCTTACAAGGGCCCCAGGACCAGCTAAAATGTCCAGGTACTGGGTAACCTTCATGATGCTGTTGACCTTACAAGGGCCCCAGGACCAGCTAAAATGTCCAGGTTCTGGGTAACCTTCATGATGCTGTTGACCTTACAAGGGCCCCAGGACTAGCTAAAATGTCCAGGTACTGGGTAACCTTCATGATGCTGTTGACCTTACAAGGGCCCCAGGACCAGCTAAAATGTCCAGGTAGTCGGTAACCTTCACGATACTGTTGACCTTACAAGGGCACCAGGACCAGCTAAAATGTCCAGGTAGTGGGTAACCTTTATGATGCTGTTGACCTTACAAGGGCCCCAGGACCAGCTAAAATGTCCAGGTACTGGGTAACCTTCATGATGCTGTTGACCTTACAAGGGCCCCAGGACCAGCTAAAATGTCCAGGTTCTGGGTAAACTTCATGATCCTGTTGACCTTACAAGGGCCCCAGGACCAGTGGAAGCAAAATAGCCCCACAACATCAAAGATCCACCACCATATTTTACAGTATGTATGAGGTACTGTTCTGCATATGCTTCTGTTTTTCAATGCTAAACCCACCGCTGGTGTGAGTAGCCAAAGAGCTCTATTTTCATGTCATCTGACCATAGCACCGGTTCCAATCCAAGTGCCAATGCCGTTTATCAAACTCCAGGCGGTGCTATGGTCAGATTACATGAACATAGAGCTCTCTCAATTGTATTAGTATAAATGAATATCATTTCCACAAACAATGGAGCATACAATATAGCTCAATATATCAGTGTTTTTTGCTCATTTTTATCAAGGGTGTCAATAAAATGGTCCTGGCGGTGTATCTCAGTATATACTGTATGTGGTTTCTATTAGCCAAATACTGTACACTTTATCAGACCACAGATGTCCAGTACAGTGCCATACGGCCTGTGGCTCATTAAAGCCCAGATCTAATGCATGAATCAAAGGGTGGAGGGGAGGAAACCATCAATCAGCCTAATGGGAATCCCCTGTGTGAGGAGCGTGGGCCGGGCTGTGGGGCCTGGTGGTGGTGGTAGACCCAGCTGTAGTCTCTCAGTGTGAACTCCCAGACTTAAACACACACCAGCCACCAAAGTGTCCGGAACGTTACTATGTTAAGATACACTACTGAGACTCTGAGAACCACAAGGCTGTGTAGCACACACAAAATAAAGACAGACACACAGACATGTGCGCCACACACACAGCCTGTGTGTGTGTGTGCGGGTGCGTGTGTGTGTGCTGATGAGGTTTCCAGAGCAGGCTTAGAAGACCTGGCGTATCCCACGTGGCAGATGGAGCTGCCTGGGTCCTCAGAGTAGAGTGTCGCCAGGCTAGCTGCAATCCCCACATGTGGCGGCCATATTCATCACACCACGCCACGCCAGGAAAGACCCTTGCTTAGTGCTTGATGTGGAGGACCATCAAAGAGGTGATAGGGATGAGATTTATTGGCCAACGGCTATTTTGGTTTGAGTCTGTGTTATGCATTGAGAGGATTGTATGTTTGGTTTATTCTAAGTGTGTGAGCTTGTGACCAGGCTCCATGGTTGTTATCCTGTGGAGTAGAATAACCTCAACTAAATGGGGTCAAGGTAAGGTTTGACACCCAAAGTCTAGTCCCTTCCTAGTCTCTCCAGACAGCTCTTTAATCTCTTACAGTTCTCATATTGACACACACACACGAGAAACACACACAGACACTAACACACACTACACACACCGATCCCTCATGAAACACTACTTATCTATTCAGCTCTGGATTGCCGGCAGCCCGTTAAGAATCGAGTTATGCTAAACAGAGGTTGATTTAAACCAGGGGTTGACCTTTGAACTGGGCTTAGAGGATAATGTCTCAGGCAAGGAGAGCAAAGTCCTGTTACCAACCATGAATCAGGACCAGCCGACACTATTTCAAAATTGCTTAGTTGCATGGAACTCCCTTTAGTGCTGAACGGACTTTCATAAAATTGATTTTCTGAGTACACCCTTTTAGTAGCTATAAGCTTGAAATATGAACCCTTCATTGCTGAAAGCATTTTATATTTTTCCTTTCCTTTTGCCCTCCTTGTGTAACTAATGATCTGGGGAAGGAGTGTGTTTGAAATTCTCCTCAGCAGCCATTTCCATAATTAAACACTGCTAATTATAGAGCTTTGGCTGACTTTAAACAAACAAGCCTCGCTGCGGCGCGGAGTGGAGCTGAGCAGGAGCTAGACTTGATGCCTGACGCCTTCCATTTGGAAATCTATGCAAATCAGACCCCTGGCTAATGTGTTTTCACAGATGAAACTACTGACAACATTTACACACATTGCTCATTCACACTTAGTACAGTAGATCTGACGGTGGAATGTATTAGAGATTTAGAGGGAGATTCAACGACGATATTAGCTTTCAGAGGGAGAATAATAGCTATGATATTGATGGTTTTCATGAAATGGCTTTCATATTGAATATCCACTATGATTACTTAGCTGTAAAATAAGAATCGAAAAATTGTATAAGCATGAATTGATCATATTCATATTTATGTAGAGTGTGTGTGCGCACGAGCGTGCATGCACGTGTGCATTTGTGCATTCATTCATTACTATGAGTACCCTCTATAGGAAACGCTGAAGAAGATTACCTATTTTTCCTTTGTCTGTGTCTTGGCAACCCACACAGCAAAACATTTCCGCATTGTCGATTTCAGTGCTGTGACAGTGGTTGTCAATTTATCACCCTTTGACAGCAAGCCACTAGAAGCCATTATATCAGAGAAATGAAAATTATATATGAAGATTAACATCAACTAATTTGTTAGGAAGAAAATACCCCGATTGAACCGAGCGCAGAGGACTGAGAGCTATGCTGCCAGTAATTCACACATCAACAGCATTTAAATTATTAAAAAGATTGGAAATAATAATTGGCCATATATTTTCTCCCCATTCTTCTGCACCAAATAGCCTTGCCCGGGGTACTTGACATTCACCAGTGGTTTATAATGTAAATGACAGGGAGAAAATTCTGTTCTATCTCAAACAGTGGATGGAGTGATTGACTACAGAATATTTATAGAAGCTTATAAGCAGCTATAGGTGGAGGTCAATTATCATTTGAATAATGGAGCCGAGACGTCGGCTGCCTAGCTGCCTCTGTGAAGTGTGACACATTTTTATCTCTATGCATTTCAATGAAGTCAGACTGGTACATAAAAGGTTATCACCTAGGAAACATATTTGCCTAAGCGCAAGTTAAACAGGCAAGTGAGATCGGCATAGATATTCAATTTAGCCAGTCAACCCTGACCTATAAATATTTCAACAAAACCCGATGAGGGAGTCTTTTTTTCTCCCCCCCTCTTTGATCCAATTCCATCTCAGCAGCAGGAGATATGAGGGGAGGAGTGGAGGAGATATGAGGGGAGGAGTGGAGGAGATATGAGGAGAGGAGTGGAGGAGATATAAGGGGAGGAGGGAGGAGATATGAGGGGAGGAGTGGAGGAGATATGAGGAGAGGAGTGGAGGAGAAAGGGATGGGGGGATGGGGAGGGAGGGACGAAAAAAGAAAGTCAAGCATACGGTATCTTATCTATTAAGTGGGTTGTTTAATGCATCTGGCATCTCTTCACCCAGGGGAGGGGGTCCGGAGGGGAAGGGGGAGAGGAAAGGAGAGATTTAACAATCCTGCACTATAGACACTGATGGCACCAATAGCTCCCAAAGTTCAACAGACATAAAATAATCTATAGTTGTGAGCTGACAAATCTGACCTGACACACTGCTCTATGGCGGACGGTGGTGTGTGTGCATGTGTGTGTGTGTGGTGGGCTGTACTCTGGAGATGGGCATTAATCACAGTGTGTTTGCTGCTGCCGAGTATGCGAACGGAGAGAGACCAGGCACACCGGGGACACCTCAAAGTGAGTTGGAGGTTATGCAGGCATGGGGATTAATCAATAAGGACCCCATAATAACATTGGGTCCTGGCGACTCTTAAACCACTCTGGTACAAACACACAGTACACACACGCACACGCACACACGCACACACACACACACACACACACACACACACACACACACACACACACACACACACACACACACACACACACACACACACACAACAGTCCTCCTAGCCTAACCAAGCCTCAGTCACCCTCAGAATGTGGATGTGTCTGTCTGCTATAGCGCCACACTGTGCTGCAATTACAGCAGTGCTGCCTAGATACAAGACTGATAAGCCCTCTCAGCTGGGAGTTACAGTACAGTACGGCTGCAGACACACACACCATAAAGCAGGAGGAGTATCCCGTCCTGTCCAGGCTGAGCCCAGGCTGGGCCCCCGGCTCTCGGCCCCCTCTGATGGAGCCCGCCACCCAGAGAGACCTCGATCAGCAGCCTCCCCTCCGCCTCCACCCGGCCCGGCCCACTCTGACAGCAGATCTGTCAATCCCTTCATACAGTCAGCACCAACTGATTTAGCAGGAAGCAGACAGTGTGGCAGGAGGTGAAAACTCCAGCTATTTGTCAACGTGGCGCTCCATGTCAAAGTGTCAGGCCCAGGGACATTCCCCATACAGCTGGCCTGTTAGCTAAAGAGACAGGCCGTATGGTCTGAGCAGCTAGGAGGACTGTTGACACTGTGTGTATGTGTGTGTGTGAATGCGTGCGTGTGTGTTGTTAGCTAAAGAGACAGGCCGTATGGTCGGAGTAGGAGCATGCTGCTGTCAAAGACCACTCAAAGCTGCCTGCTGGAGAGCTTCCTTCTCTCTCTCTCTCTCTCTCCCTCTCTATCATTTTCTTTCCCACCTGCTTCCTCTCATTGACTATTGGACTGTCTCAGTCTCTGTATTCTGTTCCCTCATATCTGTCTCGCTCTCGATCTCTGTCTCTTATTTTTACTGGCTTTTCATTCCCCTTGTTACATTCTTTGAAAAATAATATAATAGACAGGAATTCTGGTGTCTGCAAAATGGAGGACAGAGGCCCAGCAGTTTAGTGCTCAGGGACAGTGTAGATGCATGCACTAACATTCAAGATAAGGACTATGATACTACTCAACAATAATACCCCCAAATGTTATATATTCTGTGGGATTATCAGGCCTAAAATATCTTCATGTTTACACACCTCAATGCCAAACAACTATGTTTAAGTAAAAACAATTTCATGAATATCCCCCCCCAAAACTGAACAACAGTATAACCCATGTAGTTATAATGTTATGTCTAAAAGCCATGCCAAAATGACACTTCCCTTGTACTCTGGAGAATTCAAACCCATAAAAGATTAAGTGTCAAAAATAACAATAACAGAAAATCAAATCAAGGAGCATATGAACTGAAAAAAACAACATTAACTGTATTAATTCACTGAGAAATAAATAAATACACTTATCTTTTCTTAAGCTTCTTTAGCTTTGTGTTTACTATGGGGTAGAGAGGGTAGAGAGGGAGATTTATGAGCATACAAACAGGGTATTAATGGGTCAAACACAGCCTAGCTGGCTTTATTGACAGATTATGACCATTTTCACAAATTCAGTTTGATAGCAGTTTGATAACATTTTATAGCGTTTCATAAATAAACCTTATTAGGGGCACATTGGCACAATGCTAAAGGATTGGTACAGGGGATTGAGGAGAAGGAGGGAGGGGGTCTTTTCCTTTTTGCCTCTACTGACCATGCTGCAATTGTTGTTGTTCTCTCTCTTCTCGCTCCTCTTTCTGTCCGTTTTGTTTCCCTGTCTTCTGAACCCCCCTCCTAGGATCCATCTGGTACCTCTACTCCCCTTCAGAACACGGCCGGCCTGGTGGAATTCCCTGGACTAATTAATGAGTAGACAGTCACAGACGTGTCTGTCTCCCTACACCTCCTTCCCCCTGGAGAGACTTTATTGAAAAGAGAAATACATGAGATGGGCTGGTCAGAATGGTTCAGTCATACAGCACCAAAACATCATGTCAGCAATAAACTAACGTTTGGGGCCTTGTTGTTATTTAGATGTGTGAAACCCCCCTGAACTCAATATAATATATTGATGAAAATACTGGTTAAATACTAGTATAGTAGCTATACTGTATACACTGGGGAGTGGGAACCCCCCCTGAATTCAATATAATATATTGATGAAACTACTGGTTAAATACTAGTATAGTAGCTATACTGTATACACTGGGGAGTGGGAACCCCCCCCTGAACTCAATATAATATATTGATGAAACTACTGTTTAAATACTAGTATAGTAGCTATACTGTATACACTGGGGAGTGGGAACCCCCCCCCCTGAACTCAATATAATATATTGATGAAACTACTGGTTAAATACTAGTATAGTAGCTATACTGTATACACTGGGGAGTGGGAACCACCCCCTGAACTCAATATAATATATTGATGAAACTACTGGTTAAATACTAGTATAGTAGCTATACTGTATACACTGGGGAGTGGGAACCCCATTTCAGTTGTATTAATAATACTGGGGGTTGTGTTATGAATTGCCTTATGAAATATCAGCAATATGAAATGTCAGTAACCACTCAACTTAATATATATGAGGAGAGACTATTAGGGACTACAGCAGCAGGGATAGCCAGCCAGTCAGTCAGCCAGCTAGCCAGCCAGCTAGCCAGCCAACCAGCCAGGTAGTCAGCCAGCCAGTCAAGTAGTCAGCCAGACAGTCAGCCAAGTAGTCAGTCAGTCAGCCAGCCAGTCAGCCAGCCAGCCAGCCAGCCAAGTATCAGCCAATCAGCCAGCCAGGTAGTCAGCTAACAAGCCAGCCAGCCAGTCAGCCAGGTAGTCAATCAGCCAGCCTGCCAGTGAGCCAGCCAGCGAGCCAGCCAGTCAGTCTGCCAGTGAGCCAGCCAGTCAGCCAGCCAGCCAGTCAGTCAGTCAGCCAGCTACTCAGCCATTTAGTCAGCTAACAAGCCCGCCAGTCAACCAGGTAGTCAATCAATCAGCAAGCCAGCCAGCTAGCCAACCAGCCAGTGAGCCAGCCAGCCAGTGAGCCAGCCAGCCAGAGAGTCTACAGGAGGCCTAGGGTCTATGACGTCATACCTCCCCTCCTCTACACTGACAACAAGGGCCCGAAGCCAGAACAAACTACTAACTTACAGTACAGTATATACACAGTTTGCTGTGCCACAGTGGCCAATGAAGGGTACTGTACTGTTAACATCCAAACTACTGCCAACCAGTGCTGGAGAGCTTCTCACAAGAGTGAGTGACATCTCAGAGGGAGAGCCATAACTACCGTACTGTACTGTACATGGGCCAAACTCACTGCTGGCTGGGAGAGAGAGAAAAAAAGAAAATGAACAAGATGATGTTTTTAAATATGTTCCTTCTCTTGTGCAACTTTGAGTCTGGACATATTAGCGGAGCTGGGCATCAATCATGCAATAGTTAATGGCACATCCAGCCTATGAATCTTTCACCAACAAGTCCCTCTCTTCTCCCCCAACCAGGCTGGGTGGAGTGGGGCTCTTCCTGTTCAACAGCTGGTAGAGCATGGCACTGTGATGAGTATGAGGGCCCATGTGGATATGCCAGCCCCATCGCTTTGATCTATGCTTGTGGAACAGATAGCTGTGAGGTTCTGGGCCTGGTTCCTGGGCCTGGTTCTGGTTGCTTCTCCTCCATCCCTCCTCCACACAGACCTCGGTTCAAATACCATAAACCCTGCCCATCTGGCACTCCATACAGACTAAAGCAAACACTGAAAGTATTTCAAAGATTTCAAATATAATTTGAGCCCAGGTCTGCCTCCTCCACAGGCCTTTCCCAGGCAGGGAGGCAGTCTGAGCCCGGTTGGGCTGGGTACAACACAGGAACAGCCTGGTGTGTCCATGGTCCCAGAGGCTCCAGTGACACACTTTCCCTTTTAATGGGGCCACCTGCAGCCCCGCGTCGGGCCCCCGTCCGAACACTGTCAGAGGGGAAAAGAGCAGGAGCTGGTTGGGCAGGCTTGCAGTGTGGTGGGCATCTGCAACTGGCATTGACTTTAAGAGGCCTCTCAGTTATTCGTGTTGGAGAGAGAGTGCCATGGGCACCCATGCTGAACTGGCCACGGATACATGGGTTCAGGCCAGGAAGGGTACTGACACATGTCAGGAAATGCTTTCTCTGTGATCTGGGTCACAGGGAGTAACTTCATGCTCTGTCTGCATTGGTGATGTGTCAAGTAAGAGG
Organism: Oncorhynchus nerka; assembly: GCF_034236695.1. Taxonomy (NCBI): domain Eukaryota; kingdom Metazoa; phylum Chordata; class Actinopteri; order Salmoniformes; family Salmonidae; genus Oncorhynchus; species Oncorhynchus nerka. The sequence goes on from NC_088423.1 coordinate 83,772,373, forward strand.
GTAAGCATGGAAGCTAGCTGTGTAAATCCCCTGAAAATAACATATCAGCCAATGGGTGTGATCATAAACTCATTTGGTAACAATGGATTATATATGATGTACTTGTATGCACTCTTCTGAATGCATTTCAGTCCATTATGTATCTCCTGGCATTGTTAACCGTGTCTATTCTAAACAGGGATAACTGAAACACAGATAACTGAAATGCATTCACATAATATGCAGTCAATAATCTATACTTTATCTGCTGTGCCTGGCATGTCTTAAAACTGTTTAAACTTTTCCTGTTGAAAAGCAATATCCCAAGTATAAATACAGTAAAGTACACACACTAAATATGTTTTGAGCAAAATAGTGTTTTTAAGGCACAACTGTAAACTTCAAGTATCATCGGCCTCCGTCTTGCTTGAGGAACAATAGAGGAGTTTATGCCATGTCAGGAGGCACCTGAACCCCCTATTGGGAGTTGCCTTTTGTTAAGTAAATCAGGTGTTAAATGAGGTGAAAAGGAGACTGGAGTAGGACTTCAACTTTGTTCATACTCCTTTAATAATGGGGGTAAATCAAAAAGGGGTTTTGTCTTCCTTTCATCTGATGATAAGGTCTTTACATCTCAGTTAAATGTCTCCACTAAACTACTAACAGCTCCAGCTCCATAGCTAACCCTGCTCCACTCCACTCCCTCTACTCCCCCTCACTCTGCTCTGAGCTAAAAACATGATAATTCTGATTTAATGTGTGTATTTAAAGCAATAATTACCCAAACAAAGCTCACAGTAGGAATCCGTTGGACAACAGTGATGAAAAGGGCATGAATTCGCATAGAGCCTGGATTATGCATCCCAAATGCCACCCTATTTCCTATACAGAGCCTTATGGATCTTCACTTCAAAAGATGTGCACTATAAAGGGAATAGTGTTCCATTTGGGACAGACTGGGAGTGTGTCTAGTACCTGGGGTGTAATTTCCTTAAACGCCATCCTACCAGGCAGTTAAAAGGGGCGTTCTAGAGAAACAGGGTGTCCACGATGCCTGGAGGCGCCTGCAGTGGGTACATTTATGGGTGCACTTTGCTCATTACACCAGGGGATAATCAGCCTTTAAACAAACCTGTCATTTCCTCCTGGGCCTCTGATGCCTCTGAAGTCCACAGCCAGTCAGCCAGCCAGCCAGTCAGTCAGCCAGGCCTATTCATATCATTAGCCTCATCATCCCTCTGACAGACCCAGTCAGCCCACACAAAGAGAGAGATACACACACGCAGGTACACCCAAACACACACAGGCGCACAAACACAGGCTAGCAGACACACAGGCATGTGTGCACACACACACACACATACACAGCTCACTGACCTTCTGCTACAATAATAAGGCACTTATCAGAGAGCGACAGATTTATAGTGACAAGACACTTGGTTAGAGGGTGGTGTAGAGGCGTTAGGATGGGGGGGGGGCTCATTCACTGACAGAACTGAAGAGGGGGGGTTGACCACACACACAGTTCATTAGGGTTTATGTGGGATCCAGAGGAACAGGTGAAATGATCTGTTGATTATAGTTATTTTAAAAGCATGTCATTTTGGAGCCATTGGCTTGTTTACAACACAATATTTACCAGCTGTTATTTTGCCAAGCAACCAGTGAAAAGCATTAGGTTACTGCAGCAGCAGTGGATGTTCAGAGCAGCTGTATCCTGCCTCTGACTATCTGCCCCTCTCCATTCACTGGTACAGTATCACACCATGTAGGAGGTCGTCGATATGTTTCAAAACTAGATCGATATTCAAATCTAGATTAAAATCTCTCAAATCTGAAATGCTGTAGGCTATTTATTTCTGACTAGGCTACAAAAGCCTAATCATTTCAGGCATATCGTTTTTGAGGTAAACCAATTTTCTCCTAAACGCACACACCATCATTCATGACAGGAAACCTGACCCTGCGTTCTGAACAAAGTGGAAAGCGCAGAGAGCGAGTTAAGAAGGAATCAAAAAGAGAGCGATTTCATGGGAATTCAAGGGGATCAAATGGTGCCTTTATTGCAGGTTGAAGCCCCTGAACGGGGGCCTATGAAAGGCTGATCTGTGCTGTGCTACTTGGCTGCTACCTGGTTGGGTCTGGGCTGGATCTGGGCTAGATCTGGGCTGGGTCAGGTGAGACATCCACTGAGAGGGAGCACTCAGGTCTGCGGATCCCATTCACACCGTCACCAAACCCTCACAGGTCACCCTGCTTCACTGCTTTAGCCCTTAGCCTAGCATAGCACCACCACTAATGCATTTCTCAACAGGTACAGTGAGCAGGGCCGCGGAGACAAGGGCACAGGGCTTTGGGAGGCAGGTACATAGCTGTAACACTACGCTGATGGGACCACTCGGCTTTTCAGCGAGCAGGGCGGTCACTTCAATGATCATCGTGTTAGCAAGAGCGATGAGACGCAGGGCTTTTAAGTGAATGGAGCTAAATGAATGAGAAGGGTTTTGGCATTGAGTCTTTGACTGGTGAATGCCGGTGATGACAATCCAGGTCAAAGGTTATCTCTCATCTTACCAGGGTGTGTGGAGCAAATTCAATTTGGCGGCAGGGACAAAAGTATCTCAGAGCCAAAGAGGAAATATCATTCATAATTATACAACCCTCACTCAAAGCCTCACGCCAACCCTCCCTGTAGAGACGCAACAACAATGGGACTTAATTACATTTGACATTATATGTCTCCAACCCCTCCTCCCTTCAAAGTAAAACACATTGACGACAAATTTGGCATTGGGATTCAGGCTCATGGCTACTCGCCATGCCAGTTCCCCTTTTTTCTGTGCCATACGCCAAGACAAATCATATTAACATGTTACTAAAGAATACTAAACCTTTTGGCTCCAGTCCTCGGCCCTGCCAGTGTGCCAGTAAACTTCATTAAGCGCTATAGAATGCTTTTAGGAAACCTTGCCTCAGTTGCAATTATAAATAAGTTCCTTCATGGAGAGAAGCCCCCGTCATGGGTGGGCTGGTGGCCGGGCCGCTGGGCCACGGGCTGGGGGGGGCAGCAGGGCGATGGGGCGTTGGAGCTGGGGGCGTCTGGCTGGCTGGCGTGCAGACAACTGATCACTATTCTGAATGAAAAAGCAAGCTCAGTGAGTCAGCTCAAGTAACTGCGTTGTTACTGAATAAATGTTGCCGGCAACAAAGTTCAACAAAGAACCATTTGTCAACATGTTTACACCATAAATACTTATAACTATGGTGACGAAAGCCCAAAAAATAGGTTTGAATTGAATCCCCATAGAGGAATGGAAAGTAAAGGAGGAAAACACAATCTAGTCTGGGATTTGCTGTTTATAAGACACAACAAAACAACCTCGTGGGGACTGGGAGATGTGATGGTGCTTCTGTGGTGGAGGCACAAAGAGCCAGGTACCAGGCGTCAGTTGGATTGTGTGTAAGGTGAGATGATTGGGGCTGTTGAACAGTTACAATACAACAGACTCTTACGTATTCATTTCCACCAAGGACCTTGCCATCATATGGCTTCCTACCTACCTACACACACACACACACACACACACACACACACACACACACACACACACACACACACACACACACACACACACACACACACACACACACACACACACACACACACACACACACACACACACACACACACACACACACACACACACACACACACACACACACACACAATCTCACTCTCCCTCCTGTCCCTGAGCTGCTCTCTCCAATTAAATTAAGTTAGAAAACAGTGTTCATTAGAAAAGTGTTCCTCACAATCTGGCAACCCTGACGGTTTTACCCAGCCTTCCCATGGACCCCTGAGGCAAGCGCTCCGGCACGAAACATATTCATTTAATCTTAAATTACATTACTTAATTACTTCATTTATTTGCTTAGTAAACACTATGAAACCAGGGAATCTCACACATTCAGCTTCTGCATGCAAATAAGGCCTAAACACTTACAGACTGGTATAAACACTGATGTAGTCTAATCAAAGAAAAAACATGTTCAACTATACGAAAACTTGCTCAAAAGCACAAACTAGAATTTGTGTTAACTTTATATTACTTCAAACTGTATTTCATTATATAACTGTAACTCACATACCAAAATCTACAGAATATCAATAACTCCAAGTAATGACTCTGTGACAAGCTACACGCATGCAGTTATGTAGTTCTACAAACCATTTTTGACCTCTTTTGTGTTCATGTAGAAAACACATGGAACCGTGGTAAGAGCTATGTAGTTATCTGTAATTATCTACCTAGTATAAGGTAATTACACATGATATCTTGTAGTTACCTAGGTATGTAATTGTAATGTAAAGACATGCCTTGAATTATCGGCTATATTCCAAATGTAACTGAGATCAACAATGTAACTGAAAGGTAAGCCTTGGAACCTTTTCTCCAGGCCCGTTAAGAAAAGATAAAAGCCTTTAGTGAAGCCTAGCTGGACCAAAGCCCAAGTGTCACACAGCCAAAGATAATAATCCTGACATAGTCCAAGAGACTGACACAGGGAGAGAGAGAGAGAGAGACAGAGAGAGAGAGAGAGAGAGAGAGAGAGAGAGAGAGAGAGAGAGAGAGAGAGAGAGAGAGAGAGAGAGAGAGAGAGAGAGACCGCCTCTCCTAACACCTAAGCCTCCCCTGGCCTTGATCTGATCTGTCGTGACATGGTAGGACCATTTCTGGGATAATTAGGAATAATTATTAGACAATCCTCTGTGGTTGTGAACTCAAGTCTTAGATTAGGAACTAGAACAGAAACTCTTTGTGAATGTCGTGAGGAGTTAAGCACTGTCATGTCATAGTTCTAGCAGACCTAGCCAATACATGTTTCTTCTCCTCCATCACAAATCCCACTAAAAGGAAAATGTTTTTTTTTTCTTCCCAAAATGTTTCACACAGTATGGGTGATGTTGAAGAACTTTCAATACATAAAGACAGACAGAAACTAAGAAGGGGGGTTAGTTTAACATTAAAACCAAATGTAGCTGTTCCTTTCACATTCTCATTAAATAATAGCTTGTGAAAGCTTAAGGCTAGTAGCCATGTTGAGCCTCACTAATGCCCGTTAGGGCTCTTTTCATCTGTGGTTGCCTCCTGAGGCCTGGTTCAGACAGTGTTATGAATGGGAGAGCTGTTTAGCGAGTGCAACTGGACCAGGCTGCTGTCTCCTTGCCACTCCATCACTCAATGACCCCAACATACGACAGAAATCCCCTACTACCTGTTCCATGTGATACTCATACTGTTAGCCAGCATCTACACACACTAACACACACACACATACACCTCCCTGATAGACAGGGTGAGGGGTGAGGCGACAGGGATCAGGCCTCGTGTTTCAAACACACCATTAATCTTTCTTCCTTTCTCCTCTCTGACACGTGAAGCGGACCCTCGAGCGCAGCCCAGTGGGCCCAGACCTTGAACCAACCGCCAACCACCTCCTCTCTAGTCTCTGATAAGATCTGAGCAAAGCGGCAGGCCGCCTGCAGCGCACCGGTACCCCTCAGCCACTCACAGCCCGTCCTACCCCCTGCCTCACTCAACTCACTAACAGGCAACCATTACATACTGATGGGGAGCTGAAACCTAACCCATCTCTATGCACGCACACACACACACACACACACACACACATCTCTCCCTGCCCGACAATTTCTCTGATTGTAGTCAGACGCCAAACGGAGGAGAAGAGAGATCTGCGATCACTTCCGACGCCCACCTCCAGGCAAAGGCACAACAAAGGCTCTCTAAACGGGAGTCCTCCTACAGAGGAGGCACACAAACCCCACCACCGGTGAGGAGAGGGGGCCTGGAGGAAACAGTAACACACACGGCTGTGAAAAGGGAAAACAACTCGAAATCCACACCTGTGTAGAGGTGTCTTCACAGTTCACTCAGACACTAAACTCATGTGGGTTTTTATTGAAGACAAACCACGATCCTCCTCAGGTTTTGTATCCACACAGTGGAAGGAAGCTGTGATGATGGTTGACAGACAGGGACATTTAATTGATACCCACTGCAGTGAGATTGATATGACAGGGAATCATTGTGATGTGTGTTTGAACAGCAGCTGATAACAAGGTGAAGTGTGTCTCTGAGCCAAACATTTAATACACACCTGATTTCCTCATGGGGAAACACTGATAGTCATATCTGTTTGTCTAAGGTGTCAGACCTATTCATCTAAACAAATTCCATTGTCTCATCTTTGGGAACATTCCATTGTCTCAGCCTGTTGAACGTTCCATTGTCTCAGCCTGTTGAACGTTCCATTGTCTCAGCCTGTTGAACGTTCCATTGTCTCTGCCTGTTGAACGTTCCATTGTCTCAGCCTGTTGAACGTTCCATTGTCTCAGCCTGTTGAACGTTCCATTGTCTCAGCCTGTTGAACGTTCCATTGTCTCAGCCTGTTGAACGTTCCATTGTCTCAGCCTGTTGAACGTTCCCTTGTCTCAGCCTTGGGAACGTTCCATTGTCTCAGCCTGTTGAAAGTTCCATTGTCTCAGCCTTGGGAACGTTCCATTGTCTCAGCCTGTTGAATGTTCCATTGTCTCAGCCTTGGGACATTCCATTGTCTCAGCCTGTTGAACGTTCCATTGTCTCATCCTTGGGAACATTCCATTGTCTCAGCCTTGGGAACATTCCATTGTCTCAGCCTTGGGAACATTCCATTGTCTCATCCTTGGGAACATTCCATTGTCTCAGCCTTGGGAACATTCCATTGTCTCATCCTTGGGAACATTCCATTGTCTCAGCCTTGGGAACATTCCATTGTCTCAGCCTTGGGAACATTCCATTGTCTCAGCCTGTTGAATGTTCCATTGTCTCAGCCTTGGGAACATTCCAATGTATTAGCCTTGGGAACATTCCATTGTATCAGCCTTGGGAACATTCCATTGTATCAGCCTTGGGAACATTCCATTGTATCAGCCTTGGGAACATTACATGGTATCAGCCTTGGGAACATTCCATTGTCTCAGCCTGTTGAACGTTCCATTGTCTCAGCCTGTTGAACGTTCCATTGTCTCAGCCTGTTGAACGTTCCATTGTCTCATCCTTGGGAACATTCCATTGTCTCAGCCTTGGGAACATTCCATTGTCTCAGCCTTGGGAACATTCCATTGTCTCATCCTTGGGAACATTCCATTGTCTCAGCCTTGGGAACATTCCATTGTCTCATCCTTGGGAACATTCCATTGTCTCAGCCTGTTGAACGTTCCATTGTCTCAGCCTTGGGAACATTCCATTGTCTCAGCCTGTTGAATGTTCCATTGTCTCAGCCTTGGGAACATTCCATTGTCTCAGCCTTGGGAACATTCCAATGTATTAGCCTTGGGACATTCCATTGTATCAGCCTTGGGAACATTCCATTGTATCAGCCTTGGGAACATTCCATTGTATCAGCCTTGGGAACATTACATGGTATCAGCCTTGGGAACATTCCATTGTCTCAGCCTGTTGAACGTTCCATTGTCTCAGCCTGTTGAACGTTCCATTGTCTCAGCCTGTTGAACGTTCCATTGTCTCAGCCTGTTGAACGTTCCATTGTCTCAGCCTGTTGAACGTTCCATTGTCTCAGCCTGTTGAACGTTCCATTGTCTCAGCCTTGGGAACGTTCCATTGTCTCAGCCTGTTGAACGTTCCATTGTCTCAGCCTGTTGAACGTTCCATTGTCTCAGCCTGTTGAACGTTCCATTGTCTCAGCCTGTTGAACGTTCCATTGTCTCAGCCTTGGGAACGTTCCATTGTCTCAGCCTGTTGAACGTTCCATTGTCTCAGCCTTGGGAACGTTCCATTGTCTCAGCCTGTTGAATGTTCCATTGTCTCAGCCTTGGGACATTCCATTGTCTCAGCCTGTTGAACGTTCCATTGTCTCATCCTTGGGAACATTCCATTGTCTCAGCCTTGGGAACATTCCATTGTCTCAGCCTTGGGAACATTCCATTGTCTCATCCTTGGGAACATTCCATTGTCTCAGCCTTGGGAACATTCCATTGTCTCATCCTTGGGAACATTCCATTGTCTCAGCCTTGGGAACATTCCATTGTCTCAGCCTTGGGAACATTCCATTGTCTCATCCTTGGGAACATTCCATTGTCTCAGCCTGTTGAATGTTCCATTGTCTCAGCCTGTTGAACGTTCCATTGTCTCAGCCTGTTGAACGTTCCATTGTCTCAGCCTTGGGAACATTCCATTGTATCAGCCTTGGGAACATTCCATTGTATCAGCCTTGGGAACATTACATGGTATCAGCCTTGGGAACATTCCATTGTATCAGCCTTGGGAACATTACATGGTATCAGCCTTGGGAACATTCCATTGTCTCAGCCTGTTGAACGTTCCATTGTCTCAGCCTGTTGAACGTTCCATTGTCTCAGCCTGTTGAACGTTCCATTGTCTCAGCCTGTTGAACGTTCCATTGTCTCAGCCTGTTGAACGTTCCATTTTATCAGCCTGTTGAACGTTCCATTGTATCAGCCTGTTGAACGTTCCATTGTCTCAGCCTGTTGAACGTTCCATTGTCTCAGCCTGTTGAATGTTCCATTTTATCAGCCTGTTGAACGTTCCATTGTCTCAGCCTGTTGAACGTTCCATTGTCTCAGCCTGTTGAATGTTCCATTTTATCAGCCTGTTGAACGTTCCATTGTCTCAGCCTGTTGAACGTTCCATTTTATCAGCCTGTTGAACGTTCCATTTTATCAGCCTGTTGAACGTTCCATTGTCTCAGCCTGTTGAACGTTCCATTGTCTCAGCCTGTTGAACGTTCCATTTTATCAGCCTGTTGAACGTTCCATTGTATCAGCCTGTTGAACGTTCCATTGTCTCAGCCTGTTGAACGTTCCATTGTCTCAGCCTGTTGAATGTTCCATTGTCTCAGCCTGTTGAACGTTCCATTTTATCAGCCTGTTGAACGTTCCATTTTATCAGCCTGTTGAACGTTCCATTGTCTCAGCCTGTTGAATGTTCCATTGTCTCAGCCTTGGGACATTCCATTGTCTCAGCCTGTTGAACGTTCCATTGTCTCATCCTTGGGAACATTCCATTGTCTCAGCCTTGGGAACATTCCATTGTCTCAGCCTTGGGAACATTCCATTGTCTCATCCTTGGGAACATTCCATTGTCTCAGCCTTGGGAACATTCCATTGTCTCATCCTTGGGAACATTCCATTGTCTCAGCCTTGGGAACATTCCATTGTCTCAGCCTTGGGAACATTCCATTGTCTCATCCTTGGGAACATTCCATTGTCTCAGCCTGTTGAACGTTCCATTGTCTCAGCCTGTTGAACGTTCCATTGTCTCAGCCTGTTGAACGTTCCATTGTCTCAGCCTTGGGAACATTCCATTGTATCAGCCTTGGGAACATTCCATTGTATCAGCCTTGGGAACATTCCATTGTATCAGCCTTGGGAACATTACATGGTATCAGCCTTGGGAACAATCCATTGTATCAGCCTTGGGAACATTACATGGTATCAGCCTTGGGAACATTCCATTGTCTCAGCCTGTTGAACGTTCCATTGTCTCAGCCTGTTGAACGTTCCATTGTCTCAGCCTGTTGAACGTTCCATTGTCTCAGCCTGTTGAACGTTCCATTGTCTCAGCCTGTTGAACGTTCCATTTTATCAGCCTGTTGAACGTTCCATTGTATCAGCCTGTTGAACATTCCATTGTCTCAGCCTGTTGAACGTTCCATTGTCTCAGCCTGTTGAACGTTCCATTGTCTCAGCCTGTTGAACATTCCATTGTATCAGCCTGTTGAACATTCCATTGTCTCAGCCATTTGGGAACATTCCATTTGAACATTACATGGTATGTTCCATTTTATCAGCCTTGTTGTAACGTTCCATTGTCTCAGCCTGTTGAACGTTCCATTTTATCAGCCTGTTGAACGTTCCATTTTATCAGCCTGTTGAACGTTCCATTGTCTCAGCCTGTTGAACGTTCCATTGTCTCAGCCTGTTGAACGTTCCATTTTATCAGCCTGTTGAACGTTCCATTGTATCAGCCTGTTGAACGTTCCATTGTCTCAGCCTGTTGAACGTTCCATTGTCTCAGCCTGTTGAATGTTCCATTGTCTCAGCCTGTTGAACGTTCCATTTTATTGTCTCAGCCTGTTGAACGTTCCATTTTATCAGCCTGTTGAACGTTCCATTGTCTCAGCCTGTTGAACGTTCCATTGTCTCAGCCTGTTGGGTTCCATTTATCAGCATTCCATTGTCTCAGCCTGTTGAACGTTCCATTGTCTCAGCTGTTGATTCCTTCAGGAACATTCCATTGTCTCAGCCTTGGGAACATTCCATTGTCTCAGCCTGTTGAACGTTCCATTGTCTCAGCCTGTTGAATGTTCCATTGTCTCAGCCTGTTGGGAACGTTCCATTGTATCAGCCTTGGGAACATTCCATTGTATCAGCCTGTGGGAACATTCCATTGTCTCAGCCTTGGGAACATTCCATTGTATCAGCCTTGGGAACATTCCATTGTATCAGCCTGTGGGAACATTCCATTGTCTCAGCCTTGGGAACATTCCATTGTCTCATTCAGCCTTGGGAACATTCCATTGTCTCAGCCTGTTGAACGTTCCATTGTCTCAGCCTGTTGAACGTTCCATTGTCTCAGCCTGTTGAACGCGTTCCATTGTCTCAGCCTGGGAACATTCCATTTTATCAGCCTGTTGAACGTTCCATTGTATCAGCCTGTTGAACGTTCCATTGTCTCAGCCTGTTGAACATTCCATTGTCTCAGCCTTGGGAATGTTCCATTTATCAGCCTGTTGGGAACATTCCATTGTCTCAGCCTGTTGAACATTCCATTGTCTCAGCCTGTTGAACGTTCCATTGTCTCAGCCTGTTGAACGTTCCATTGTCTCAGCCTGTTGAACGTTCCATTTTATCAGCCTGTTGAACGTTCCATTTTATCAGCCTGTTGAACGTTCCATTGTCTCAGCCTGTTGAACGTTCCATTGTCTCAGCCTGTTGAACGTTCCATTTTATCAGCCTGTTGAACGTTCCATTGTCTCAGCCTGTTGAACGTTCCATTGTCTCAGCCTGTTGAACGTTCCATTGTCTCAGCCTGTTTGATCAGCCTGTTGAACGTTCCATTGTCTCAGCCTGTTGAACGTTCCATTTTATCAGCCTGTTGAACGTTCCATTTTATCAGCCTGTTGAACGTTCCATTGTCTCAGCCTGTTGAACGTTCCATTGTCTCATCCTTGGGAACATTCCATTGTCTCAGCCTGTTGAACGTTCCATTGTCTCAGCCTGTTGAACGTTCCATTGTCTCAGCCTTGTGAATATTCCATTGTATCAGCCTTGGGAACATTCCATTGTCTCAGCCTTGGGAACATTCCATTGTCTCATCCTTGGGAACATTCCATTGTCTCAGCCTTGGGAACATTCCATTGTCTCATCCTTGGGAACATTCCATTGTCTCAGCCTGTTGAACGTTCCATTGTCTCAGCCTTGGGACCATTCCATTGTCTCAGCCTGTTGAATGTTCCATTGTCTCAGCCTTGGGAACATTCCATTGTCTCAGCCTTGGGAACATTCCAATGTATTAACGTTCCATTTGGGAACATTCCATTGTATTGGGAACATTCCTTGGGAACATTCCATTGTATCAGCCTTGGGAACATTCCATTGTATCAGCCTTGGGAACATTACATGGTATCAGCCTTGGGAACATTCCATTGTCTCAGCCTGTTGAACGTTCCATTGTCTCAGCCTGTTGAACGTTCCATTGTCTCAGCCTTGGGAACGTTCCATTGTCTCAGCCTGTTGAACGTTCCATTGTCTCAGCCTTGGGAACGTTCCATTGTCTCAGCCTGTTGAATGTTCCATTGTCTCAGCCTTGGGACATTCCATTGTCTCAGCCTGTTGAACGTTCCATTGTCTCATCCTTGGGAACATTCCATTGTCTCAGCCTTGGGAACATTCCATTGTCTCAGCCTTGGGAACATTCCATTGTCTCATCCTTGGGAACATTCCATTGTCTCAGCCTTGGGAACATTCCATTGTCTCATCCTTGGGAACATTCCATTGTCTCAGCCTTGGGAACATTCCATTGTCTCAGCCTTGGGAACATTCCATTGTCTCATCCTTGGGAACATTCCATTGTCTCAGCCTGTTGAACGTTCCATTGTCTCAGCCTTGGGAACATTCCATTGTCTCAGCCTGTTGAATGTTCCATTGTCTCAGCCTTGGGAACATTCCAATGTATTAGCCTTGGGAACATTCCATTGTATCAGCCTTGGGAACATTCCATTGTATCAGCCTTGGGAACATTCCATTGTATCAGCCTTGGGAACATTACATGGTATCAGCCTTGGGAACATTCCATTGTATCAGCCTTGGGAACATTACATGGTATCAGCCTTGGGAACATTCCATTGTCTCAGCCTGTTGAACGTTCCATTGTCTCAGCCTGTTGAACGTTCCATTGTCTCAGCCTGTTGAACGTTCCATTGTCTCAGCCTGTTGAACGTTCCATTGTCTCAGCCTGTTGAACGTTCCATTTTATCAGCCTGTTGAACGTTCCATTGTATCAGCCTGTTGAACGTTCCATTGTCTCAGCCTGTTGAACGTTCCATTGTCTCAGCCTGTTGAATGTTCCATTTTATCAGCCTGTTGAACGTTCCATTGTCTCAGCCTGTTGAACGTTCCATTGTCTCAGCCTGTTGAACGTTCCATTTTATCAGCCTGTTGAACGTTCCATTTTATCAGCCTGTTGAACGTTCCATTGTCTCAGCCTGTTGAACGTTCCATTTTATCAGCCTGTTGAACGTTCCATTGTCTCAGCCTGTTGAACGTTCCATTGTCTCAGCCTGTTGAACGTTCCATTGTCTCAGCCTTGGGAACATTCCATTGTCTCAGCCTGTTGAACGTTCCATTGTCTCAGCCTGTTGAACGTTCCATTGTCTCAGCCTGTTGAACGTTCCATTGTCTCAGCCTGTTGAACGTTCCATTGTCTCAGCCTTGGGAATATTCCATTGTATCAGCCTGTTGAACATTCCACTGTATCAGCCTTGGGAACGTTCCATTGTCTCAGCTGTCACTTTCGTCGTAATGAATTGACCAAGGCGCAGCGTGAGGGGCCTTGGGAACATTCCATTGTATCAGTCTTGGGAACATTACATGGTATCAGCCTTGGGAACATTCCATTGCCTCAGCCTTGGGAACGTTCCATTGTCTCAGCCTTGGGAACGTTCCATTGTATCAGCCTTGGGAACGTTCCATTGTATCAGTCTTGGGAATGTTCCATTGCATCAGCATTGGGAACATTCCATTATCTCATCCTTGGGAACATTCCATTGTATCAGCCTTGGGAACATTCCATTGTCTCATCCTTGGGAATATTCTATTGTCTCAGCCTTGGGAACGTTCCATTGTCTCAGCCTTGGGAACATTCCATTGTACCAGCCTGTTGAACGTTCCACTGTCTCAGCCTTGGGAACATTCCATTGTATCAGCCTTGGGAACATTCCATTCTCATTGTCCTTGGGAATATCCAGCCTGTATTGTCTCAGCCTTGGGAACGTTCCATTGTCTCAGCCTGGGAATATTCCATTGTACCAACGTTCCATTGTATCAGCCTTGGGAACATTCCATTACCTCAGCCTTGGGAACATTCCATTGCATCAGCCTTGGGAACATTTCATTGTATCAGCCTGGGAACGTTCCATTGTCTCAGCCTGTTGAACGTTCCATTGTCTCAGCCTTGGGAACATTCCATTGTATCAGCCTTGGGAACATTCCATTACCTCAGCCTTGGGAACGTTCCACTGTATCAGCCTTGGGAACGTTCCATTGTCTCAGCCTTGGGAATGTTCCATTGTATCAATCTTGGGAACGTTCCATTGCCTCAGCCTTGTGAACGTTCCATTGTATCAGCCTTGAGAATGTTCCATTGTATCAGTCTTGGAATATTCCATTGTCTCAGCCTTGGGAACGTTCCATTGTCTCAGCTGTCACTTTCGTCGTAATGAATTGACCAAGGCGCAGCGTGAGTAGAGTTCCACATATCTTTAATAAACCGAAACTCAGCAAAACAAAACAAACAAGCACAAATGAAACGTGAAGCTACTGGTGCACACAGGCAACTGTCCGTAGATAAGATCCCACGAATAGCCATGGGGAAATGGCTACCTAAATATGATCCCCAATCAGAGACAAACAGCTGCCTCTGATTGGGAACCATATCAGGCCACCATAGAAATACAAAACACTTAGATGAACCACCCAAGTCACTATCACGCCCCAACCAACACAGAGAATAAGCCTTGGGAACGTTCCATTGTCTCAGCCTTGGTAAAGTTCCATTGTCTCAGCCTTCAAATCAAATCAAATCCAAGTTTATTCGTCACGTGCGCCGAATACAACAGGTCAGAATGAAATGCTTACTTACAGGCTCTAACCAATAGTGCGAAAGAAAAAGGTGTGTGTGTGGGGGGGGGGGTAAGTAAAGAAATACAACAACAGTAAAAAAACATTTGAAAATAACAGTAGCAAGGCTATATACAGACACCGGTTAGTCAGGCTTATGGAGGTAGTATGTACAGTGGGGCAAAAAAGTATTTAGTCAGCCACCAATTGTGCAAGTTCTCCCACTTAAAAAGATGAGAGAGGTCTGTAATTTTCATCATAGGTACAATTCAACTATGACAGACAAAATTAGAAAAAAAATCCAGAAAATCACATTGTAGGATTTTTTATTAATTTATTTGCAAATTATGGTGGAAAATAAGTATTTGGTCACCTACAAACAATTAAGATTTCTGGCTCTCACAGACCTGTAACTTCTTCTTTAAGAGGCTCCTCTGTCCTCCACTCGTTACCTGTATTAATGGCACCTGTTTGAACTTGTTATCAGTATAAAACACACCTGTCCACAACCTCAAACAGTCACACTCCAAACTCCACTATGGCCAAGACCAAAGAGCAGTCAAAGGACAGCCAGAAACAAAATTATAGACCTGTCCCCCTGCTTAAGCCAGTACATGTCCAGGCCCGTCTGAAGTTTGCTAGAGAGCATTTGGATGATCCAGAAGAAGATTGGGAGAATGTCATATGGTCAGATGAAACCAAAATATAACTTTTTGGTAAAAACTCAACTCGTCGTGTTTGGAGGACAAAGAATGCTGAGTTGCATCCAAAGAACACCATACCTACTGTGAAGCATGGGGGTGGAAACATCATGCTTTGGGTATGTTTTTCTGCAAAGGGACCAGGACAACTGATCCGTGTAAAGGAAAGAATGAATGGGGCCATGTATCGTGAGATTTTGAGTGAAAACCTCCTTCCATCAGCAAGGGCATTGAAGCTGAAACGTGGCTGGGTCTTTCAGCATGACAATGATCCCAAACACATCGCCCGGGCAACGAAGGAGTGGCTTCGTAAGAAGCATTTCAAGGTCCTGGAGTGGCCTAGCCAGTCTCCAGATCTCAACCCCATAGAAAATCTTTGGAGGGAGTTGAAAATCCGTGTTGCCCAGCAAAAGCCCCAAGACATCACTGCTCTAGAGGAGATCTGCATGGAGGAATGGGCCAAAATACCAGCAACAGTGTGTGAAAACCTTGTGAAGACTTACAGAAAACGTTTGACCTCTGTCATTGCCAACAAAGGGTATATAACAAAGTATTGAGATAAACTTTTGTTATTGACCAAATACTTATTTTCCACCATAATTTGCAAATAAATTAATAAAAAATCCTACAATGTGATTTTCTGGGTTTTTTTTCTTCTCATTTTTTCTGTCATAGTTGAAGTGTACCTATGATGAAAATTACAAGCCTCTCTCATCTTTTTAAGTGGGAGAACTTGCACAATTGGTGGCTGACTAAATACTTTTTTGCCCCACTGTACATGTGGGTATGGTTAAAGTGATTATGCATATATGATGAACAGAGAGTAGCACTAGAGTAAAAGAGGGGTTGGCGGGTGGTGGGTGGTGGGACACAATACAGATAGCCCGGTAAGCCAATGTGCGGGAGAACTGGTTGGTCAGGCCAATTGAGGTAGTATGTACATGAATGTATAGTTAAAGTGCCTATGCATATAAGATAAACAGAGAGTAGCAGCAGCGTAAAAGAGGGGTTGGGGGGCACACAATGCAAATATTCCGGGTAACCATTTGGTTACCTGTTCAGGAGTCTTATGGCTTGGGGGTAAAAACTGTTGAGAAGCCTTTTTGTCCTAGACTTGGCACTCTGGTACCGCTTGCCATGCGGTAGTAGAGAGAACAGTCTATGACTGGGGTGACTGGGGTCTTTGATAATTTTCAAGGCCTTCCTCTCACACTGCCTGGTGTAGAGGTCCTGGATGGCGGGCAGCTTTGCCCAGTGATGTACTGGGCCGTACGCACTACCCTCTGAAGTGCCTTGCGGTCGGAGGCTGAGCAATTTCCGTACCAGGCAGTGATGCAACAGATCAGGATGCTCTCGATGTTGCAGCTGTAGAACCTTTTGAGGATCTCAGGAGAGATAAGCTGTAGGGTTGTGGTCTCCTGTAACCTGACCTGATCAGGACAGTCATGACACTTGGTTACGTTGAGGAATATGTTGTTTTTCTGGCACCACCGGCCAGGTTTCTGACCTTCTCCCTACAGGCTGTCTCATTGTTGTCAGTGATCAGGCCTACCACTGTTGTGTCGTCTGCAAACTTAATGATGGTGTTGGTGTCGTGCCTGGCCATGCAGTCGTGGGTGAACAGGGAGTACAGGAGGGGACTGAGCACGCACCCCTGGGGAGCTCTAGTGTTGAGGAGCAGCGTGGCAGATGTGTTGTTACCTACCCTCACCACCTGGGGGAGGCCCGTCAGAAAGTCCAGGATCCAGTTGCAGAGGGAGGTGTTTAGTCCCAGGATCCTTAGCTTAGTGATGAGCTTTGAGGGTACTATGGTGTTAAACGCTGAGCTGTAGTCAATGAATAGCATTCTCACATATGTGTTCCTTTTGTCCAGGTGGGATAGGGCAGTGTGAAGTGCAATAGAGATTGCATCATCTGTGGATCTGTTTGGGCGGTATGCAAATTGGAGTGGGTCTAAGGTTTCTGGGATAGTGGTGTTGATGTGAGCCATGACCAGCCTTTCAAAGCACTTCATGGCTAAGGACGTGAGTGCTACGGGTCTGTAGTCATTTAGGCAGGTTGCCTTTGTGTTCTTGGGCACAGGGACTATGGTGGTCTGCTTGAAGCAGGTTGGTATTACAGACTCAATCAGGGACATGTTGAAAATGTCAGTGAAGACACCTGCCAGTTGGTCAGCACATGCACGGAGCACACGTCCTGGTAATCCATCTGGCCCCGCAGCCTTGTGAATGTTGACCTGTTTAAAGGTCTTACTCACGTCGACTATGGAGCGCGTGATCACACAGTCGTCCGGAACTGCTGATGCTCTCATGCATGCCTCAGTGTTGCTTGCCTCGAAGTGAGCATAGAAGTGATTTAGCTCATCTGGTAGGCTTGTGTCACTGGGCAGCTCGCGGCTGGGTTTCCCTTTGTAGTCTGTAATATTTGCAAGCCCTGCCACATAAGACGAGCGTCGGAGCCGGTGTAGTATGATTCAATCTTAGCCCTGTATTGACGCTTTGCCTGTTTGATGGTTCATCGCAGGGCATAGCTGGATTTCTTGTAAGCTTCCGGATTAGAGTCCCGCACCTTGAAAGCGGCAGCTCTACCCTTTAGCTCAGTGCGAATGTTGCCTGTAATCCATGGCTTCTGGTTGGGGTATGTACGTACAGTCACTGTGGGGACGAAGTCCTCAATGCACTTATTGATAAAGCCAGTGACTGATGTGGTGTATTCCTCATGTCATCGGAAGAATCCAGGAACATGTTCCAGTCTGTGACAGCAAAACAGTCCTGTAGTTTAGCATCTGCTTCATCTGACCATTTTTTTATAGACCTAGACACTGGTGCTTCCTGCTTTAATTTTGGCTTGTAAGCAGGAATCAGGAGGATAGAGTTCTGGTCAGATTGACCAATTGGAGGGCGAGGGAGAGCTTTGTACGTGTCTCTGTGTGTGGAGTACAGGTGATCTGGAATTGTTTTCCCTCTGGTTGCACATTTAACATGTTGATAGAGATTTGGTAGAACTGATTTAAGTTTCCCTGCATTAAAGTCTCCGGCCACTAGGAGCGCCGCCTCTGGATGAGTGGTTTCCTGTTTGCTTATTTCCTTATACAGCTGACTGAGTGAGGTCTTAGTGCCAGCATCTGTCTGTGGTGGTAAATAAACAGCCATGCAAAGTATATCTGAGAACACTCTAGGCAAGTAGTGTGGCCTGCAATTTATTACAATATACTCTACTTCAGGCAAGCAAAATCAAGAGACTTCCTTAGATTTCGTGCACCAGCTGTTGTTTACAAATATGCACAACCCCCCCTCGTCTCGTGTGCTGAGTGTGCTGTTCTATCCTGCCGGTGCAGCGTGTATCCCGCTGGCTCAATATCCATGTCGTCATTCATCCACGATTCCGTAAAACATAGGATATTACAGTTTTTGATGTCCCGTTGGTAGGATATTCGTGATCGTACCTCGTCTAGCTTATTGACCAATGTTTGCACGTTGGCGAGTAATGTTGACGGTAACGGCAGCTTTCTTAGTGGCCTTCTGCGGGTCCGGACGATGCATCCGGCTCTACATCCTCTGTGTCACTTCCTTTTGCGAATAATTGGGATGTCTACCCTGTGGGGTGTTTGGAGAATATTGTGTGAGTCCTGCTTGCTGTTGTTGTTGTTGTTTTTGTTGGAAAAATCTTTGTCTAATCCGAGTGATCGCTGTCCTGATATCTAGAAGCTCTTTTCTGCCATAACATATGGTTGCAGAAACATTATGTACAAAATAATTTACAAATATTGCGGGAAAAAAACACATTATAACACAATTGGTTAGGAGACCATAAAACGGCGGCCATCTCCTCCGGCGCCATTTTCCAATTGGGAACGTTCCATTGTATCAGCCTTGTTTCACTGTGTTCCAACTTGGTGTTCCAACTTTTCAGAGCATTTCTTAGAAGAGCTAAGTAAACAGTGTTAACAAGAAAGACAGAAACTCTTGTAGGTTCTTATAAGTGAACAAAAGCCTGGAAAATAGGTGCTCTAGTCTGTCTGACTGCTTCTGCTGCCATCCCCCTGAAATCACCATCTTAATCTAAGAGTCAGGCTGCATTGCATTCTGTCTGGTTTCTGTGTTACAACCAGGGGAGAGAATAGAGAGGAGCGGAGTGGGCCTGGCCAAGGGAGACATCAAAGAGACCAGGGAGACATGTATGGCTGCTAATTTTTCAGGCCGGCGCATTTGTGTCAGAGAGCTTGGATTTGAGAGGCTCTCCTCCTCACTTCAAAGCCTGGCGCCTTAAAAGGTCTGGCTGTGTTTTGACGTGGATCTGCAGAGGTGAATGAGAATCAAGCAGCCGCTGCTAGACCCTTCAGAAGTCAGGCTCACTCTCTTTAACCCCCTGCTCCCCTCCACACACCTACCACTACCCCTCCCGTCTCCACAAAGAAGAAGAGAAGAAGAAAAACAAGAAAATTCAATAATGCCTTAGAGAGGCAGGATTACCTGAGGAGACGCCTGCTAACTCTGCTATGCCGGGAGTGAAATCTAAAGTGCCTCTCTCTCTCTCAGCTAAAGACAGCCCTCAAAAAGCACATCAAAACTCTCCTTTGATGCCACAGCAAGCAATTAACCCCTTGAGTCCAAAATTACAGATTTCTGGTTGAAGTGACACTTTTTGGAGGAGTTGTGTGTGTGTGTGTTTGCATGGGTGGGGTGTATTGTTTGTTTTCAGACCAGGCTACTTCTTTAATGAAGCGGTTGGTTGGAGTCAGCGCCGTACCATGCTGTATTTGAGACAACCCATTTCTGTCAGTTTGAGAAGTAAAGTAGGCTAAACCTCTAGAGAAGGGTTATCTGGGGCTGGGAGGAAGTGTTACTGCAGCACTCCGTTATTTGTTACTCCTGCTCACTTCTGAGGAACACTGCTGCAAGACACAGCCTGGAACAAAGGAGACGGGCTCCTTGTGAAGCTTAATTAAGTCGTGGGCGCATGCAGCCAGACAATAAGGTGTGCGTCCCAATTGGGACCCTATTCCTATATAGTGCGCTACTTTTGACCAGAGCCCTATGGGAATAGGGTGTCATTTGGGATGCAATCAATGTCTACCCCTGATTTCTACTGTGTGTGTTGTGTCACCACCACCGCTCTGCCTGTATAGTGTTTGCATCAAAAATAATTAGGCGGCTTGTGAGGAGAGGTGGAGAACTAGAGATAAATCCTCTATGTTATGTTCCCTTGACTGATGTAGAAGATAAAGAACCTTATTGGACAGCTGTGGATTAACACTGGGTAAACAGCATGTATGGTGAAGGGGTTCAGCACTGGGATGGGATTTTACACAACAACTATTTCAGAGCTCATACGGGGGCAGGTGAGTGTGTGACAAGCCTTGCAGAGGAATGTGATGACACTGCTCCAGACAGTGGTGTGACAGGTGTGTGTGTGTGTGTCTGAATATTTTCACAATTGAAAGGGACATCCTCCACAGACATCCTGCCACAAGGGTACACACCTCTCCCTTATCTGAACAATTAAAGCAAATCCAAAGTGATTTATTACACCTTATAGATCTGGTGTCTGTTTCTACTGAGGACCAACGAGTCATCTAACTCATCTCACACACCAGATTCATGGCCTTTTAATCCTCCTGCCGGATACAGATACTGTTCTGATCTCAAGACATTGTTTTATGGAGGTCTCTCTGCTCTGCACCCACCACCCTCCCCTGGTCGACACTGAAATACACAATGATTATAGGCAACTCTACTGTATATTGTATGACAGCCCCATCCACGTGAGAAACTTACAATCATGTTTCATTAATTTGGCTTGAATGAAGCCTCATTTAAAGCATCGAGGAGGTTAAGATTTATGTGAAATTAATAACATAACAGATGTGTTCACAATTTCTGCCGCCCCTCTGGTAAGAATATACTGTAGTATATAAGAATATACTGTAGAAATACTGATTACCTCAAGAAACTCCAAAGTACTATGAAGGACTGTCCTCAAAAGCTAGAGCTTGTCACTTACATCCTTCAATGCCAAAATACCAGAGGGATACTCACATGACAGGTTTATATCTATAATCTACACCGTCTCTCTGCTTTTAGCCTATCTGGGGCACATCTTAAAAAGTGAGGTGTTGCATGCAGGAGGACAGTAAAATCATAGAGGAACACCAGGAAATCCTAGTAGGACATAATACGCAGGCAGGACGCTGTTTTATTTCTCATGAGATGCTATAATACCTTTGCATCAGTTATGTTCTTCCAACAAAATGCATATCTGTGTTCACAAATGTCTCCACTCTTCCCTGCCGCTTGGGGAGCCCTGTACTAGATAGCCTCAGGCCAAAAACACTGTAGCGTTCTCTTTCCCTTTCTTACAGTACTTCCTTTCTCTCTCTGGGTTACAAACACAGGGACATGAGCTTCACAATCCACTATCTTCCACAGTGCTGCCCCATCTATTCCCAAGGCGTTTCACCTAATGTCTGCTCTTTAGAGAGAGAGAGAAAGAGAGCGAGAGAGAGTGAGAGAGAGAGAAATGGAGAGAGAGAGAGAAAGAAAGAGATGGAGAGAGAGAGAGAGAGCGAGAGAGAAAGAGTTATGATAAATCATTCAGGTAAGGGGTTTTGTTCCAATGTTCCATAGAGCGGCTGCTGCGATCCCAATCCCTTTTTACAGTTTCCTTTGTCTTAGACTAAAACTGTCTGGATGTGATATGACAGATAGACAGAACATCCAACTACCTCTGCAGTTTGTTTATGCTGATCCATGGATCCGTCACTTTAATGCTTCCAAATTCAATATGACATCATTGACATATTCCCCTTTAGAAGAATGACTGATTCTAGAGCAGTGAGAGATATCACAGGTTGTTCACCTGTCATTGCACAAAATCCACCATGACACTCGATTTTCAGACAGAAGTATTATTTATTATATATTTTTTTTAAAGTCTTACATTTTGGGAGATTGACACATTTCTCAAGATACACACCTGCTCTTTAATGGCGGGTGCGCTGTAACAATTAGATTCCGGGTTTTTATTTGTATTTGTTTGGTGTGAATCTACTTCCGTACTAGAGAGGAAACAAGTCTCACCGATAGTTCAACGTTAGGCCTGTAATCAGTAGGCAGTAGAATAGATGAACAGATCAAATGGAAAATGGAAAAAGAACCCCTCTCATTTGCATGTAAAACTCTACTAATTCAAACTGTGGAATAAAAGGCAATACACCAAGAAGTGAACAAGAACAGCTGGCTGTGTGATGAAATACCATTAATAAAAGCTAAACCGACAAACTGACAACGATCGTGAATATATTAAAAGCCATTTGAGTCTGTGACTAATATTCATTTGCTTCTTCATAATTAATGTAATCATTTTTTTCCCCTTTTCTTCTCCTCTCACCGCTTGAACTATGAATCCAATTTATTGTCGGCCTCATTGAAGACACTGTATTTATTCATGATTGTGCAGTCGCTCTTACTGTCTCATTGGATCTTTGGGTCTTAATGTGTGTATGTCTTTGTTAGTGGCAGAGTGGCAGCGCTGGCAGAATTCCCGTCTACGCCAGACAGCACGCTGGCTTGATTCAGCTGTTGAAGCTTAAATACAATGAAAACAGGAAAACAATAAAGAGAAATCTGAGTTATTAAATTGGATATTGCGGTAATGCATAATCTAACTTCATCTCAATGGCTCCGCGGGAAAGTCTTTGTCTAGCCAGAGAGAGCAGAGGAACTCCAATAATTGAAAAACCAATTCAAAATTTTATGAGAGCCGATCCTCTATGCAAAAAAGTGGGTGGACTGGATGAATGAAGTGGAGGGAGTACATTGATCATTATAACCTTATTATTTTTTCCTCATTTCTAGATGAACAATTGTCTCCTGTATTATATGATCAAACTGAGTTTGGCTAATAAAGTCTGGAGAATAAGGCGGCTTACAGTGTGTCACTCAGACTGTTTTCTAATGGCGTCTAATACTAGTACACTCTGAACTCCCAACCCTCTACTCCTCTACTCTCTCTGCTTAGTTAACACTTCAATGGGCACATTGGGTCTCTGACTGACTGACTCCTGCAGCGAACACAGCAGAGCAGAATAAAGCAGAGCATTGTCCTATTAAAGTGTCTTTAATCTATTCACTTTAAATGGCTGGGTAATGTTCAATACGTCCGTTTTATAACTACGTTGAGTCAACAACTGGTGCATTCATGTTGCTACATCTCTCAGGGTGTTGAGTTCCACACCACAGAAGTTCTAAGAGAAGTCACTTCTGTAATAGAGACACACACACACACACACACACAGACACACACACACACACACGAACAGACACACACACACACGAACAGACACACACACACACAGACACACACGCACAGACACACACACACACACACACATACACACGCACCCATGCACACACACAGCTCTTTAATTCTGTGATTGACGTCCAATTATTTTATTCTCAGGAAGGTGAGTTAGGGGAGTGGGGTGGGGGGAGGTGGCAGGGGAGCTGGGGGGCCGGGGGGAGTCAGCGTATCTCTGACAAGGTGTTCATTTACTAATAAATAGGGGGTGAGGTGGGGTCTGTGGGAGGGCCGTGATGTGCTATAGTCTTGGTGCTGGCCCAAGGGTGATCCGTGGAGAGATGTGAGCACGGGGCCTTGGCTAGCGGCCAGCGCTCACTGTACTTATCCCTCTCCTCTTGCCAGGAGAACATCCATCTCCCGCTCGGCCCTGACACTCCGTTTATTCCCACATTCATTTGTCATGTCCCCCAATCACTGCGATGAATAGAAACGCTCCGACCATGATGGATGAGCTTTCTAATTAAGACCCAAAGAAAAGATCTGCGCTCAACTTGAGACCACACTTTTTCTTTTTCTCTCCCTCCTCTCTCTGTTCATCTAATAAGAGTCCAGCCTTCTTTTTTAAAGAGCTGGTGAGTAATGGTCTTTGTAGCCACTGTCAGTCTACTGTAGGTCATCTGACCAGACAGGAGGGGGGGGGGGGTGTTGGAGGAGGGAGCTGAAACTACTCTGCTGTACCCAGGATGCTGCTTGCTTTTGTTTGTTTGTTTGCAGTGTTTAAAACAAAGAGCGCATGGCATTGAGAATTCCATGTGAAGGAAATCCCCTCAGAGATTAGCTATTCAAAGGCATGCAAATGACATGGCCCGCCATGTGCTGGTTTCAGAAGGGGGTTGTATTCATTTTGGATCTGCTTAATTGCCTCATTTCTAAAATAACTTCTCTGTTGTTTACCAGCAACAATACACTACATATAAAAGCTGTTGTAGTGTACAGGAGGAGTTGTAAGCCATTGGATATGTCAGTTTTTGCATTGTGTGTGCATCATTTCACTGGATGGGAAGGCTCTGTATATCAGACATTCATATAGGTTACTGTAGACTAGAACAATATGACATATAGGTTACTGTAGACTAGAACAATATGACATATAGGTTACTGTAGACTCTAGAACAATATGACATATAGGTTACTGTAGACTAGAACAATATGACATATAGGTTACTGTAGACTCTAGAACAATATGACATATAGGTTACTGTAGACTAGAACAATATGACATATAGGTTACTGTAGACTAGAACAATATGACATATAGGTTACTGTAGACTCTAGAACAATATGACATATAGGTTACTGTAGACTAGAACAATATGACATATAGGTTACTGTAGACTAGAACAATATGACATATATGTTACTGTAGACTCTAGAACAATATGACATATAGGTTACTGTAGACTAGAACAATATGACATATATGTTACTGTAGACTCTAGAACAATATGACATATAGGTTACTGTAGACTAGAACAATATGACATATATGTTACTGTAGACTCTAGAACAATATGACATATAGGTTACTGTAGACTAGAACAATATGACATATAGGTTATAGACTAGTTACATATATGTAGACTCTAGAACAATATGACATATAGGTTACTGTAGACTAGAACAATATGACATATAGGTTACTGTAGACTAGAACAATATGACATATATGTTACTGTAGACTCTAGAACAATATGACATATAGGTTACTGTAGACTAGAACAATATGACATATAGGTTACTGTAGACTAGAACAATATGACATATAGGTTACTGTAGACTAGAACAATATGACATATAGGTTACTGTAGACTCTAGAACAATATGACATAGGTTACTGTAGACTAGAACAATATGACATATATGTTACTGTAGACTAGAACAATATGACATATATGTTACTGTAGACTCTAGAACAATATGACATATAGGTTACTGTAGACTAGAACAATATGACATATAGGTTACTGTAGACTCTAGAACAATATGACATATAGGTTACTGTAGACTCTAGAACAATATGACATATATGTTACTAGACTCTAGAACAATATGACATATAGGTTACTGTAGACTAGAACAATATGACATATAGGTTACTGTAGACTCTAGAACAATATGACATATAGGTTACTGTAGACTAGAACAATATGACATATAGGTTACTGTAGACTCTAGAACAATATGACATATAGGTTACTGTAGACTAGAACAATATGACATATAGGTTACTGTAGACTCTAGAACAATATGACATATAGGTTACTGTAGACTAGAACAATATGACATATAGGTTACTGTAGACTCTAGAACAATATGACATATAGGTTACTGTAGACTAGAACAATATGACATATAGGTTACTGTAGACTAGAACAATATGACATATAGGTTACTGTAGACTCTAGAACAATATGACATATAGGTTACTGTAGACTAGAACAATATGACATATAGGTTACTGTAGACTCTAGAACAATATGACATATAGGTTACTGTAGACTAGAACAATATGACATATAGGTTACTGTAGACTCTAGAACAATATGACATATAGGTTACTGTAGACTGTAGAACAAAATGACATATAGGTTACTGTAGACTCTAGAACAATATGACATATAGGTTACTGTAGACTGTAGAACAAAATGACATATAGGTTACTGTAGACTCTAGAACAATATGACATATAGGTTACTGTAGACTAGAACAATATGACATATAGGTTACTGTAGACTCTAGAACAATATGACATATAGGTTACTGTAGACTAGAACAATATGACATATAGGTTACTGTAGACTAGAACAATATGACATATAGGTTACTGTAGACTAGAACAATATGACATATAGGTTACTGTAGACTAGAACAATATGACATATAGGTTACTGTAGACTAGAACAATATGACATATAGGTTACTGTAGACTAGAACAATATGACATATAGGTGTGCCATTTCAAACAAAAGCTAAACAAAACAATTTGATTGAACTTGATTGAGTTAAATTTGATCATTTATGTTGATGATATTCATAGCTCAGTTTTATTTGAGTGAATGTAAGAGTCACAAAAGACTTCAAGTCACTCATCGACATTCTGATAAGTCAAGATTCTGAACTGGCCTCTCTCATGCTCATAGGAGGAACAGTCAAGATCCAGCAGGCCATCTTATCTCACCTGCCACATGTGACCCCAACACAATGCACATCTAGAGAAAGAACCTCCTTACAGTGCCACTACTCAACCTATGTTAATATGCCACAGAGGAAAATACGAGGACAGGTTTTGTTATTGAAGATGGTTGGGTATCTAGGTCTGTTTGTATTAGTGTATATGTGTGGGTGTGTGTATCAGTGTGTGCGTGTGTGCGTGTGTGTAAGGATTAACTAGAGATCAGGAGTGTGTGTGAGTGGTGTGGGCATTAGCCACAGTATGGGGCTCTATAGGGGCCAGTCCCAGCCCCCCTGCACCCCTGTGTCTGTTACCCCTGTGTCCTGTCCAGGGGCGAGGTGATTACCTCCGTGTGAAAAGGCCAGACTGAATTACCGGAGAGGTGGCTCAACGTGGCGTGCGTATCTCTGGAATTAAGCCATGCGTGACGTGACTGCACTCCCCTTTAAAACATGCAAGAGAGAGCTAGAGCCAGCGGGATCTCAAGGCGGCTTTGGAAATCAGTGAAAAGAATCAATTAGTGTAAATACATCAGGAGCAGCCATGCATGAATCACATGACATATCTTAGCATTTCAGCCAGCCTGGGCCTCCTGGACTACCATCACGGGGGCTATTGCTATCTATTGTGTGATTGTGGAGGTGGTAGATATGGAGGGTGTCCTAACTAATATCCCTAATATATAGGCAAGTGTATGTCATTAAATTACACTTTTTACGATGAATTGTTGCTCCCTCTTTTGTTGAACAACTAATATCAAAGAGTGTCAGATGAGATGTCTTGTATCTGGCACCAAATAGCACATTAGTTGTATGGTGGATGTTTTCAGGCTGTTTTTCAATCATAGGAGTAAAATGACCCCCCCCCCCTCCCCCCTTTCAACACAAACCCATCTTTCTGAGAAACGGAAGTCGTTGAATGAGCCAATCACATTTGTCTTCCTTGTAAAAAAGAAAATCATTGTTTGCTTATAATTTGATGTGGTCATACAATGTTTGTATTAATAACATTGTTTAGTTTATTTTGTTTACATCAATATTTTGATGCCTGTACAATAGATTATAATTTGTCATTGATTGTCTATAGTCCCAAAATGTTTTCAAAAGACACAACATAACATTACTGAGAATAGGATTCAGTTCAGTGTCTTTTGAAAAAATTTCAGAACATTAAGAGCCTAAAAAACATTGAGGAAAGAGGAAATGTTGTTGTCATATTTTAGCCTACCCCAAATCTCACCAATATTGCCTGAATATAGCTGTTCAGTACATCACATAACCTGCCGTGACCCCAATCAGCCCAAAAGCCTTTCTTTAGCTTTATATCAAGAGTAACATCCCTAATCTGATGTCCACCAAAATAACACATCACAATAACATCATCCCATAACATCATCCCACCGCCTCTGCCTAAATCTTTTTCCCATGTTGCTCCTGAGTGGACAAGCAATGTTTATTACTGTCAAACAAGGCAGGGACAAGGTTTAGGATCCCCCTGTAGACACGGTCTGAAGACCAAACCACTGTTTTCACATCCATTCCCAATGTCTACACGCTGTAAACCCACGCTGGTATCAGACGGAAACCTTTGTTAACACTTGTTTACAGGTGGTTCCTCTTGATTAGATAGCTGGTCAAAATATTGATCGTTACACATTTCGGACATTGTCTGTATGTATACAGGACACAGGACAGCAACCGTGAAAGTGGCGACGAGGATAGGATTCTCTCTCTGGATGGAAGAGAGGAACGGGAACAGGCCCTGTCTAATACTGTATGTGCCCACAGAATTATGCCACCAAATACACACGCACGCACGCACGCACACACACACACGCACATACACACACAGGCCTCTGTGTTCTCACTCCTCTGTTCAGTTTGAGGGGCATTAGCTGATCGTTCATTATTAGCTCCCGTCTGTCAAACGAAACAATGAATGGACTGCTCAGAATTGATGACTATATAGAAGTGCATATGAGCAAAAAGCCTTCCATTTAGTGCCCTACCTCTCTGTATAAAAGGTGACAGACATGATGGATATGACACTATACACCAGATTTATCTTGGAAATTGAATAATTACCCAGTGGATGCATGGCTGGTGGTCTGCATTAATACTGATAGCTAACAGGACACCCGCCCACCCACCCACACTACAGCCAGGATATGCATAAAGGGAGATGGGGGGTCAGATGGTGTGACGATGGTGATGGTTAAATCCCAAAGGCCTTATAGCAGTGCATTGGAAATCTTCACTAACTATGGGAAAATAGATTTTCCTGGTTCAAGGTTAAGACACTAGCCTAATATTATGCACTCTGACTATGTCACCTCCATCGGGGATAAAGAAGCTCATAGCAAGGTGACCCCAGAGCACCCAATGGTGACTAATACTCCTGTAGAGAGAAGCCAGGGGTTAGCAGGTGCCAGGCCATTTACACCCAGACCAACACGAGTTCACATTATGGATCAATAGGGGAAATTACACATCCCTCCACCTTTCTTCTTTGTCCCATTCCTTCAAAATCTAGTGAGGAAACACATCCTGGTAATGTAGAAATAATGTCGATGTTCTAATCGACTCCCTAGGTTTTACATAGTGAAGTCGATACATCAACGTAGAGCCATGTAAATGCTCCACTGTTTCAATAGAATGATTTTCCATTACAAGTTATCAGTTGAGTTGTTCTGCTCTGTCTGGAAACAGAACAAACAGCTCTACTATGCACTGAGCCTTTATAATTGACTGTGTGTTTCCCAGACATCAAAACAATCAGAATGTGTCGGCTTTGGGCCGCTCTGTCTCTCTCTCTCTTCATCATATCAGCCTAACTTCGGATAGGCTTTGTTTTCTCTCTCTTCTCTTCCTCTCCCTCTCTCTCCTCGGGGATGAAGCAATCCTTCAGTGGTGTCATGGAGGGTGTTTTGTAAAACACAAAGGAGAATCATCTCCTCTCTGAGGTATATTTTATTTTACAGGTATCAGTCATCCTGCTGTCAATCATGCCCAACAGATTTCACACGCCACTGCCACCTCTGCTCCACAGTCGCAACTCACACACACACATATTCACACACACACACACACACTCTGCATCTCACCTCCCCTTCCTGATTGTATTTATATATACACCCGCCAGTCTGTTCCACAGTGGACTGACTGCATCCAATTCCACAGCAACTCAAACATTTCATGCAAGTACATGCACAGGCCATCAGAGGAAGGAAACCATCGACTAATAAACAGTAGGAAGCCATTTGAGGATGGTGGGACTGTGGGATTGTGGTTGTTGTTCCAGCTCGCAAGACTACAGATCCACTCACAATGATTAGTTACTGTGTTGTGATGTGAAGCAGGACTGTGGATGAACTCACTCCACTACAGTGACGAAACAAGAGAGAGAGGGGGAGTGAGAGGTACAACACTGAGTAATGCAAACAGTAGTTTTTAAATTTTATTTTTGTACCTTTATTTAACTAGGCAAGTCAGTTCAAATCAAATCAAACCAAATTGATTTATATATCCCTTCATACATCAGCTGATATCTCAAAGTGCTGTATAGAAACCCAGCCTAAAACCCCAAACAGCAAGCAATGCAGGTGTAGAAGCACGGTGGCTAGAAAAAACTCCCTAGAAAGGCCAAAACCTAGAAAGAAACCTAGAGAGGAACCAGGCTACGAGGGGTGGCCAGTCCTCTTCTGGCTGTGCCGGGTGGAGATTATAACAGAACATGGCCAAGATATTCAAATGTTCATAAATGACCAGCATGGTCAAATAATAATAATCACAGGCAGAACAGTTGAAACTGGAGCAGCAGCACGGCCAGGTGTACTGGGGACAGCAAGGAGTCATCATGCCAGGTAGTCCTGAGGCATGGTCCTAGGGCTCAGGTCCTCCAAGAGAGAGAAAGAAAGAGAGAATTAGAAAGAGCATATTTAAATTCACACGGGACACCGGATAAGACAGGAGAAGTACTCCAGATATAACAAACTGACCCTAGCCCCCCGACACATAAACTACTGCAGCATAAATACTGGAGGCTGAGAAAGGAGGGGTCAGGAGACACTGTGGCCCCATCCGATGATACCCCAGGACAGGGCCAAACAGGAAGGATATAACCCCACCCACTTTGCCAAAGCACAGCCCCCACACCACTAGAGGGATACCTTCAACCACCAACTTACCATCCTGAGACAAGGCCGAGTATAGCCCACAAAGATCTCCGCCACGGCACAACCCAAGGGGGGGTCCCAACCCAGACAGGAAGATCACATCAGTGACTCAACCCACTCAAGTGACGCACCCCTCCTAGGGACGGCATGAAAGAGCACCAGTAAGCCAGTGACTCAGCCCCTATAATAGGGTTAGAGGCAGAGAATCCCAGTGGAAAGAGGGGAACTGGCCAGGCAGAGACAGCAAGGGCGATTCGTTGCTTCAGATCCTTTCCGTTCATCTTCACACTCCTGGGCCAGACTACACTCAATCATATTACCCACTGAAGAGATGAGTCTTCAGTAAAGACTTAAAGGTTGAGACCGAGTTTGCGTCATTCACATGGGTAGGCAGACCATTCCATAAAAATTGAGCTCTATAGGAGAAAGCCCTGCCTCCAGCTGTTTGCTTAGAAATTCTAGGGACAATTAGGAGGCCTGCGTCTTGTGACCGTAGCGTATGTGTAGGTATGTACGGCAGGACCAAATCAGAGAGATCGGTAGGAGAAAGCCCATGTAATGCTTTGTAGGTTAGCAGTAAAACCTTGAAATCAGCCCTTGCCTTGACAGGAAGCCAGTGTAGGGAGGCTAGCACTGGAGTAATATGATCAAATTTTTGGGTTCTAGTCAGGATTCTAGCAGCCGTATTTAGCACTAACTGAAGTTTATTTAGTGCTTTATCCGGGTAGCCGGAAAGTAGAGCATTGCAGTAGTCTAACCTAGAAATAACAAAAGCATTTATTAATTTTTCTGCATCATTTTTGGACACAAAGTTTCTGATTTTTGCAATGTTACGTAGATGGAAAAAAGCTGTCCTTGAAACAGTCTTGATATGTTCGTCAAAAGAGAGATCAGGGTCCAGAGTAACGCCGAGGTCCTTCACAGTTTTATTTGAGACGACTGTACAACCATCAAAATTAATTGTCAGATTCAACAGAAGATCTCTTTGTTTCTTGGGACGAACAAACATCTCTGTTTTGTCCGAGTTTAAAAGTAGAAAGTTTGCAGCCATCCACTTCCTTATGTCTGAAACACAGGCTTCTAGCGAGGGCAATTTTGGGGCTTCAGCATGTTTCATTGAAATGTACAGCTGTGTGTCATCTGCATAGCAGTGAAAGTTAACATTATATTTTCGAATGACATCCCCAAGAGGTCAAATATATAGTGAAAACAATAGTGTTAACAGTTAAGAACAAATTATTATTTTCAATGACAGCCTAGGAACAGTGGGTTAACTACCTTGTTCACCTCAGGGATTTGATCTTGCAACCTTACCGTTACGAGTCCAACAGTCTAACCACTAGATACCCTGACGCCCCAGTATGAGTGTAATCACACCTCAATGAAAGCCACTCCATGGTTAAACTAATTTCAGTCAATAGCTTCACTAATTCTTCATACATTTATGTGTTACCATTCGACCGGCAGTTGTTCAAAGATATATGAAAAAGCACAAATCCACCTTGCCTCCGGGAGACATGTTTGACAAATAGTACCCAACCAAATGATAGTCTCAACACTGATGGAAAGAGGTTTCAACCACATGCCTGAACTGAACCCATCTGCCTGGTTGATGATGATTCCCATTCATTCCTGTTCTAGTGATACGGGTGCTGTGTCAGTGTCTTTGATCAGCTGGATGGAGACAATAGTAGCTGTCCCCAGCCTGTGGTACTGGGTTTACCTGCTGCTAAGCCAGGTATCACAGCCTGCTGGGGGACGACATAGCACCTTAAAGCAGCTTTAGCCCACCTCCCTCTGGATCGGCCTTCAGCTGACATGATTCATGTGGGCCGGGACGTGGATTGGAGAGAGTCCCTACTGTGGAGGAACGTCGTCTTTCATGTCTCTGAGGAGTGTTTATGAGGATATGGGTACGTGAGGACGGTGTTCCATTCCTTTAAGCACTGATACTGAAACGACCTCAGGCTGGGTTAAGGCTTGATCCCTTCTCTGACGAGGAGGAGAAATCTACCTCTGGATGAATCCCCTTGTAGTACAGTTAATTCCCATAAGAACATGGCGCGTGAGGAAGCCTCATCTTGGTAAAAGAAAGGAATATGAGAGCAGATGAATATTACGAACAGTAATATTCCTGGCAGCAGCATCTGCATGCACCAGGGATTACAGGGCTCCCGGGTGATTACCGGCGGGGGAAGAGGGGTTACAAGTCCACACAACTTTTCATCTTCGTCCAGGGCACAGAGCACACACACATAGACATACAGGCACACACACGCATACACACACACACCATATGCTCAGTATAGCAATGACATGACATACTTCCGTTACTGGATCACAGTACACAAATAGTCTTGACACAGGGTGGAACACAGTACATACACTGTGTATCTACTGTCAGCTGATTGCATGTTCTAGCGATGTTATATGTTCCCATGATGAATAGAGTTGTTAGAGCACATTTTGTATGGATAGCAGACTGCATTAGCAGTAAATAAATAATGCAGTGTGTGAGCTTGAAAAGCATCCAACAATAATCTACTAACTACATTAAAACATGTTTCCATTCAGCACATCAATTTATATATTGTTTCTGTATTTTCCTGTAAGTGTGAGCACAGGAACTTTCAAAGGTACAAGGGTTAGCAAAGCCAAACTCCCATAGGACAGAGTGAGTGGAGCCCCTCAGGGCTGTGTGTCCGGCCCACTGATGATGTGGCGATCAGGTTCCAGTGAGGCTGAGGCCTGTGTGGTGTGTGAGGGGCCTGCCAGGGCCAGTCTGAGCCCCAGTTCTCTGTAAGCTCTCTTTATCCCCCCTGCCATCGGGCAGGCAGACGCCGGCCACGCGTGCAAAGCAAGCCCAGGAAATCGCAGCCAGGAGATGTCTTACGACCGATAGAACTCAGCAATTTCCTTGGCACCTTTCGCGTGAGGAATAACACACAAGTCTAGTCTGTGACCAATAAGCAGGCCTAATGAAGGCCAGGCGGGGGCAGAATAGGGGGCGACGCAGGGCTCAAACAGGCCTCTCATGTCTGAGAGGATCCTGAGGAAACTACCCTGACATTCTACTCTAGCTGCTGGCTGTAGTGTGAAAGAAAAGAAACAACACTGTTTCCATTTAGAGACTAAAGCCAAGAATCACAGGGTAGACATATTTGCTGGGAGAAAAACAGTGGGACGTTTCCCGTCTTCAGACTCAACTGTTGGCTTTGTAGTATGCCGCGGGGTGCCTGGATTTTGGACCAGAGGAAGGAAGGAGAGGGGGTGCAGGGCGACACTGCTGTGCTCCCCCATGTGGCGTCTAAACGTGTGTCTGCACCTCCTAATCTGGAGGTTCAAAGAAACCTCTGATAGAAGGGGGTACCAACCTACAATCTCTCCTCAGCTGCCAGCTGACTGCTTCCGATACTCACCCACCAGTCATCAATTAGGAACCTGACGGCCACCATCCATCCACGCACAAACAACACACACACACACACACACACACTACCCGACTGACGGACCTAGCGTGTGGAAAATACATACCTTTACTGAAGCTGGAAATCTGATATAGAAGGCTATA
The DNA here is from genome assembly GCF_034236695.1 of Oncorhynchus nerka. Lineage (NCBI taxonomy): Eukaryota > Metazoa > Chordata > Actinopteri > Salmoniformes > Salmonidae > Oncorhynchus > Oncorhynchus nerka. The sequence continues at coordinate 83,806,771 of NC_088423.1, forward strand.
CACTGGGGCCCACTCACAGAGCTTATAGCGGGAATAGACCTTCTACTTTCACATGTACAGTACTACTTTCACATGTCAGACCTACACTCAGCTACTTTTTTGCAGATGTGAAAACATATTGCAACAAAGTGTGACTGTTATAAGAATCAATGATTGATCACAGGATATATTGCAAAGAGAAAAACACATTTGTTAGTTAATACTTGAAAAAACAGAAGAGGAGAGGCTATACAATCATGCAGAAGCAGTTGGAAATGAATACGTTTCTCATTCTGCATACATTTCCAAAGGTAGCAATGAAGTGCAGTAATGTTCCATGAGAGGAACTCACATGAATAAATATCATTCCGCTCTTTCATTTTTCTTTTCTAATTCAACCAGTCTTAACACACGACACATTCCCCCACAAAGGCACTAAACGCTCTGTTGAAGAATGTGATTGGAAGGCGGGCGGGCCGGGTCATTGGTGTAATGGTCGCCTAGGTGATTATACCCCACAAATTGCTCTTTGCTATTAGAATAAGATTTCGTGCAGATGGTGACAACGTGCTCCGTCTCTGAAATTAAAGGGCAGCAGTAATCTTAACACCCCTCTCCTAAATATAATTTAAAGCGTTGTAGCGAGGAAACATCCCAATTCATAATCCCTGAAATATATCATTATTGGGATAATGCGAGTGGATGAATTACTTTGCATACACTAGCCGTCTGGAAGGCTGACCCTGGCTGGCAACAATTCCATACGACACTTATCCAGAGCCATATGAATTCATTTTCATTTTCCTGCAATGGCTGTCCTAATCAGCATGCCTTATTGTGACAGAGGGTTCATTATTGCTGTTCAGATTTCCTGGGTGCTACAGGAGCCTATGGGTGCTGTTCAGATCGCTGGACCTGGGAGTTAGAGGAGCCAATGGGTGCTGTTCAGATCACTGGGCCTGGGAGTTAGAGGAGCCTATGGGTGCTGTTCAGATCGCTGGGCCTGGGAGTTAGAGGAGCCTATGGGTGCTGTTCAGATCGCTGGGCCTGGGAGTTAGAGGAGCCTATGGGTGCTGTTCAGATTGCTGGGCCTGGGAGTTAGAGGAGCCTATGGGTGCTGTTCAGATCGCTGGGCCTGGGAGTTAGAGGAGCCTATGGGTGCTGTTCAGATCGCTGGGCCTGTGAGTTAGAGGAGCCTATGGGTGCTGTTCAGACCGCTGGGCCTGGGAGTTAAAACTTTCCTGTAATGCAGGAAATGTCAAACGTGTACTGTATTTGTCATTTATAAAGGCTTTTGAAGTTTGTAAATTACACTTAAAAAAAAAAATTTCCCTTATGAAAAAATGTCAACCCCTAAAAAAATGTCCATTAAATTTAATCCACATAATAATTCATATTTCCTGTTGCTGCAGGATTATTTTCCTGCTATAGCAAACTGGCTCAAATGAAGACCCAACATGGGCACTTTACTGTATGTTGTAACACACCAGACAGAAAGTAGGGTATGAGTAAAGGTTGACAGGATGAGGAACTGGGGGATTATAGTCTGAATAGCATCCCATCTGTAACCCAAACCAAACATAAGGTCAAAATAATCATCTGCCTGTATCTAAATCCTCACTCAGAACCTAATTGTGACAGGAACATGCGACCCATGGGGCCAGAGAATCACTGCTTTACGGAGACTGACATCTATGGGTTCCAGGCAGTTTCACAGCACTTTTAAAAAACAGATGGGAACTGCAGATAGGTGACATAAATGCATAAACAGGCCTGGTGCCTGTCGTAAATCAATACAGGCTTCTATTTGCATCACTTTGATCATGTTAAGGCAGAAGCAGGAGATTAAGAAACACAAGCTCTGCCTGACAGGCCGATCGTTTACATTAACATTAACACCAGTAGCAATCTGTCTGTACCTCCATCTACACGTCCTGTCTAACACTAGGGGAGATGCCTTAGGGAAGACCAGACAAGTGTAGAACATCAGTGAATTGCAGAGTGCAAATGTACTGTAAGACTGCGGACATACAGTAACAAACATACTGTACCTGTAGTTAGTGTTGTTTGCTGTTAGGTGAGTGTGCACATTGTGCACAACCTGTGTCAAGTAAACCTCAAATCATACATAACCTGACCTGACCAATTTCATCATCTAGTCGTCTTGAGTAGTACTATTATCAAACAGGTTACACATTTAACCAGAGAAAAGAGATCAGAATTAATACTTCCATTTCCTGGGAAAATTATAATCAGGGTATTGTAGAATTTGGGTCAACAGAGGCAATGTAGAATGGTGACCTCTGCACTTTCCTCTCTCAAACCCAAAAGGCCTCAATATCCCCCCTCTCTCAGACCCCTCCTCACCCCTCCCTTCCCCATTCTCACCCCCTCCCTGTAATCCTTTCAAGGATTGGTCCTCTTAAATGATTAAGCGACTCTGATCTGAGGAAACAGACTGCAATTTCATACGTCAGTGATATTCACAATGCTGTAGGAAATACCAGGGCATATTGTCCACCCCCACCTATCCACCGTTGTTCACAACACACACTACACACACACACACACACACACACACACAAACACACATCGTAATCACCAAAGCGGGTCTAACAATGTTTTTGGTGAGGGAAATCACGGTCCCTGATATATTACAGAGATATAAAAAATTATGTGTAGGATTACGTCCTGATACCAGCTCTTACTTCCTCCTATTGGTATAATAAAAACACCTGCCTCCAGTCCTGACCCAATAGGATCAGAGGATTCATCTTGGTAAGACTAAATACATACAGATGGTCAGACAGGAGAAATTAGAAAAATATGCAATATGAATACATTTGCCTTGTGTATTATGAAATATGAATACATTTGCCTTGTGTAATATGAAATATGATTAATCTATGGGAGAGACTACAGCCTGATGTATTGGTGTACTTAGCAAAGAGACAAAGTTCATTTCTTTATAGGCCAAATGTTCCTGCCAAGACCTGGGAATAATAATGATTCTTCTGGGAATATCATATAAATGACAGTTAGGCCGTCTATCCGGGTTGCATATTAATGCTGCTGGGGTTAGCACAGAGCACTGATTCATTTCATTCCCTGTCACATTCCCATATTAAAGATAAAATACACTCTGTCTAACATGCGACTGCCTGTCATGTGCCTTTAGTTATTTTACATAGAAATAAAATGTTCATACCCCAACTAAGAAACATGCACTGAAAACTAGAGGATAACAGACCTGCTACACAAACTCACTACACAAACCTAATACACATACCCACTACACAAACCTACTACACAAACCCACAGCACAAACCCACTACACAAACCTAATACACTAACCCACTAACACAAACCTACTACACAAACCCATCTTTATTATATAGATATAGAGTTCATTCTTGACATCCTTATATTTGGGTATCTCAACACCAGTGGGGGCTGCTGAGGGGAGGACGGCTCATAATAATGGATGGAACGGAGCCAATGGAAAGGCATCATGCCATGTGTTTGATACCATTTCACCAATCCCTCTCCAGCCATTACCACGAGCCCGTCCTCCCCAATTAAGGTGCCACCAACCTCCTGTGCTCAACACAAGGCTATGATCCCAGTGCTTTACAAACCCCCAAACCTGTCACCCATCAGACACAACTTCTGCTGTTACCTGGAGAGAGAGAGGTGATACAGTAATCTAGAGCAACACAACCTCCGCTCTCCAATGGCCTGTGGGCCTCCACTTCCTGACACAGGTCTTTTCCAATATCCCGTAAACTAACATCCCTGGTGGGTGGGCGGGTGGGTGTAGAAAGGAAAGAGAGGTGGCGTGCTTAGTTAGAGGGGGCCTACGGGCCACAGACTGACAGGCCTATACAACAGGACCGAAGATCCTAGATCACAGGCTGCAGAAATAGGAGGAGGCATGGGCTTCCATGACCAGAACACTGGCTCATACATGGAACCACCTCCGGGCCGCCGCCTGCTAACACGCATCACAACACAATGCTGTTTTCATAACCTACCATGCAGGCCAGGCCAGGGTAGAGTCTCTGTGGTGACAACATCCATTAGCATGCCTCTGCAGTCTGAAGACCTGCACGATGAGTAATAGTGTCTTCATATCTGGATCAACAAAGCCACTAGTTTAAGGCTATGTGACTAAAAGTGAATCAGTGATATAAGGTGGCGCAGTGGTCTAAGGTACTGCATCTCAGTGCAAGAGGTATCACTGCAGTGCCTGGTTTGAATCCAGGCTGCATCACATCCAGCGGTGATTGGTCCAGTTGGTTCAGTGTCGTCCGGGGTAGGCCGTCATTGTAAATAAGAATTTGTTCTTAACTGACTTGCCTAGTAAAATAAATGTTTAAAAAAATAATATATATATATACTGTATTTCATGGAAATTACAACCGGCTACACTCAAAGTCAATCTTAAATGAATCATTCTTTATTACTATCAGTGCACTGGAGAGGTTCCAACCAACTCAATGCGCCATAGTACACATGTCAATCAGGAGCTCTGCTGTGGCAGTCCCAGCAGTTGTCTTATACTATATACGGCAATACACAGACAAGTTATATTTGCATGATTTAGCATAATTAATTCATCATTACCGTTTTGTTTCATTCATGTGGCAGACCAATACCTCACAAGGATTCTTCTCTCTAAGCCGAGACCTTGAAACTGAGATATCTTTTGTTCTCAAAACAAAGGTCTGGGCGTACTGCCAAATTGCAGCTACTGATAGTGAGGATTCGTTCAGTCAGTCACTTGCATGAACATAGAAAACGGTTATTAGAAAAGCACATGAATAGAACACAGAAATGAGTTAATAGAAAAGCACAAACATTAGAAATGTCCAGCACAGGCGACTTCTTTACCAGCGTGTGATTCTGAGAGGGGCTTGAAAACAGCTGCACAATGACTGGGGTCTGTGGACAGTGTGGGCCAAAGAGGAACTGATGTAGCCAGTCTGATGTGTTTCTGTTTCTTGGGAAGGCTATAAAGGTTACATACATGGTGGAAAAGCAACGGTAATCCAACTCTCCTGGACTAACAAGGGTAACACGGGGTCAAAGTGGAATAAATAAGTGACAGGTTTATTGAATCATGCTTCCTCATTTTCAGAGGTGATTCTCTGGGTGTTATTGACAGGGAATAGGAAATTCACTTCTGTCTGGAATTTGTGACAGAGGGTACAAAACCACAACAATGCCATATTGAGCTTTAAAGCTATTACGTTTTTCCTGGAAGCCGGACCAATAAGGTGACTGAGGGACATTTGTTTGAAGCAGTTCGGGTTGTGAGAGAGATTTAAGTTTAAAATAAAACATGTCAAAACTCATATCGAGGCCAGCTGTTGAAATGTGCTGTTTGATGTAAAGCGGGTAGATACACATCAAATCAAATCAAATTCTATCTGCAAGCTCAAAGCAGATTAAACCTGCTTACCTGGGTGTATTACACATTCTCTGAATTAAGAGCCGAGCCTGAGGGACAAGCTGCTGGAGACCTCATAGTAGACTAGAGAGAGGCAGACAGGCTATACTCAATGATGAGGTCATCTCAGCCACTAAGCACACACAGACACAAACAGTGTCACACACATCACAATCACACACACTGTGTCGCACACACAGTGTCACACACACACGTCACACTCCCATACACAAAAAACAACACATTATTAAGACGACAGACTAGGGTTGGAATACATTAGTGCCAGGAAGGTGATGATACGAGCCCCCTGGAAAGAAGGAGAGAAGGGAGAATGGATTAGAGAGACGCTCCACCACCTCATGTTCAAAGAGGGATTTGTGTTCTCCTAGCCTGGGCCTTGGCATCTGCTCTCCCTCTCCCCAGAGACAAGGTAATGGGGCCTGGGAACATGTCCTTCTAAAGTGCCTATACATACCCTCCATTAAGAGTCAGTCATCAGGTAGTTACTATTCTACCATCATTTTCTTGTTCTCATGAGATTTACTATAGGTCAATCCTAACAACTGGAGCGCATTTACTAAAATAAGGAATCTCACGTGTTCTTTTTTCACAAAGCACTTATGAAAAATGTAAATCTTTCGGAAGAAGGAAGGAAGCTAAATTACTAGCTTGGGATGAGAAATAGGACTCTGGAAAATACATTATTGCTCTTTAAAACAAAACGTGATATGCTCTTTAAATCATACACAAGCCACGGGTAAAGAAATTAAGACCATTGATTGACTACATGTCATTTCTACTCATCATGATAATATCCTTAACAAACAGTAATCACTAGAAACACAATTGTCCCTGTCCCCATCTGACATGTACAAACAGCACCAGGAGCTAATCTGCAGCAGAGCTCTTAGAACTGTCAGACTGAATGCTTTCACTCACTTACATCATATTTCATTCACATCCCTCACCATCGGGGCAGGTACATCCAAACCTGAACATGACTTATCAAGGCTATTCATTTTCTTCTGTGACGGCCAAATCAGAACAACCACTGACAAAGTAATCCCCCTACTGTCAACCTGCCAGCTTGTGCATAGCAAGCAGGGGAGTGAGGCTTTCATTCCATAAATACCACTTTGAATATTTTACAATTACTAAAAGCAATTCAAGGTAAGCATTCATATTTCATTTCCATGTCCGAGTATGTACCTCTCTGAGATATCTTTCGAGAGTAATTTGTCTGAGACGTGAAAAAGGCATCAATATTTGAATATCTCTAAAACATATACATACAGGCCCAACGGTGCCATCATTGCCTAGTGGTGCTGATTCTTTTACAAACTGATGGTTTAGCTGTCTTCTATTGAGATGACAAAATGATATATGTACTACTTCACATTAAAAACTCTGATGCCTAATCTAAATCCCTGTTGTCTGACAGTCATGGAGGTTAAGGAAGAAAACAAATAAATGAGAGAGAGAGAATAAAGCCCAAAGACTGGGTTCTGATGCCTTGCTCTCTCTTAGTCATTTCTATGATGTGTATTTGCGAGGCCCCACCACAGAGTGGTGCAGCAGGAGTATGAGGATCTCTGCCTTGTAGTGACGCAGGGCCCGGGGTCGGCCTCATGTCCTATAAACACAATTCAAATCATTTACATGCTGCACTCATCAAAGCCACCTCTTCCTCCCTCATCTCCATAGAGATTCACTGCTGATCTGAGCTCCAATTGCATCTCGGAGCGCCGCCACCGCTGCTAACCTTTGCAACTGCCCAAAATGTTATACATTTTTCAAATACAGCTGTTGACCTATTATTGAGATGGAGAGGAGCCACGGGAGACGAGACGCAAGTCTCTTCCTCTCAGCGCTATAATGGAAAGCGTTACTGCATCAGTGTTTACACGGCAACACTAAAAGAGAAACAGAATGGAGGGGAAAAGCATTAAATACAACCATTCTGTTCATGTTGCTCTCTGGGCCAGGCTCTCAGATTTCACATACAACACGTCAGTCAGTCAAAACTGAGCGAGTAAAGCTGTGATTCATTGCATTTCAACTAACTTTGGTAGTTTGCAAGCATCCAAGAGGAGCAGACCTGGGTTCAAATACTATTTGAAATATTTCAAACAAGTGAAATATTAATAAAAGTGTATTATATAAAAGTGCCAGATGGGAAGGGTTTACACTTTTGAGACTATTCTATTGGTTAATTACGACAGGCAAGTCTACCAAGTACATATTAAGGATTTTAAATGTTTTTAAATAATATTTGAACCCAGGTGTGGAGAGGAGCAGTGACACAATATGGAACAATAATGACCCAGTAGTGCTGAAGTGTCTTAGCGTGCTTATAAATTAAATATGTCCAAGATAATGGATGTATGTTCTATAATTCATCATCACAATGTTTCAAACTGAGTGATATAATATGTGTCATACTATTCGCTAACACAGTGCTTAGCCAAATTAAAATAAATTAATTGGTCAGGGATAAGATGTTGGGTTTTGTTTACTCAGCAACCATTGCTTAATCATTTCAAACAACCAATCCTACCAGACTGATTATCAACCTCTCTGCGTCAGTCTTAATTGCTCTCAACATAACAACTACAATTCCATTCCACCACATCGACTTGAATACTAAGGCATGCAAGGAGGGACATGGCTTTTCCAGTTCCAGTCTGTTTCACTCAAAGCTGTGTGTGCCACTCCATCCTCCTAAGTTCTACTACTACCAGAACCGCTCTACAACTTTGAGTGAGAGGAGAGGGTGGAAGTGTATGTAGAGGAACTGTGACTTTTACCAGGTTGGACATTTAGAGAATCATGAAGAGGTTTGGTGATTCATCAGGCTTCTAAGAACAGCCAGAGGACCAAAGGAAGGTGTGTTGGTGTGTGTGTGTGTGTGTCTTCTGTTGGACTGGGGTCAATCAGTAGTACTTGAGCAGACCAAGGACCACTGGAGAGGCTTGATACAGTAGAAGAAACTCTTCATGTCCAGTCTGTCCCATTCCCATCCCTTGTCACATCCAGTGATTTATATACAGTGCCTTGCAAGAGTATTCACCCCCTTGGCATTTTTCCTATTTTGTTGCATTACAACCTGTAATTTAAATATATTTTTTATTTGGATATCATGTAATGGACATACACAAAATAGTCCAAATTTGTGAAGTGAAATGAAAAAACGTACTTGTTCCAAAAAAGTCACAAAAAAAAAAAAACTGAAAAGTGGTGGGTACATATGTATTCACCCCTTTGCTATGAAGCCCCTAAATAAGATCTGGTGCAACCAATTACCTTCAGAAGTCACATAATTAGTCAAATAAAGTCTATATGTGTGCAATCTAAGTGTCACATGTTCTCAGTATATATACACCTGTTCTGAAAGGCCCCAGAGTCTGCAACACCACTAAGCAAGCGGCACCATGAAGACCAAGGAGCTCTCCAAACAGGTCAGGGACAAAGTTGTGGAGAAGTACAGATCAGGGTTGGGTTATAAATAATATCAGAAACTTTGAACATCCCACAGAGCACCATTAAATCTATTATTATAAAATGTAAAGAATATGGCACCACAACAAAACTGCCAAGAGAGGCCCGCCCACCAAAACTCACGGACCAGGCAAGGAGGGCATTAATCAGAGAGGCAACAAAGAGACCAAAGATAATCCTGAAGGAGCTGCAAAGCGCCCAAAATAGAACTTTTTGGTAAAAACTCAACTTGTCGTGTTTGGAGGAAAAAGAATGCTGAGTTGCATCCAAAGAACACCATACCTACTGTGAAGCATGGGGGTGGAAATATCATGCTTTGGGGCTGTTTTCTGCAAAGGGACCAGGACGACTGATCCGTGTAAAGGAAAGAATGAATGGGGCCATGTATCGTGAGATTTTGAGTGAAAATCTCCTTCCATCAGCAAGGGCATTGAAGATGAAACGTGGCTGGGTCTTTCAGCATGACAATGATCCCAAACACACCGCCCCACTGCTACTACTCGCTGTTTTATCTATGCATGGTCACTTTACCCCTACCTACTTGTACAATTTACCTTGACTAAGCTGTAACCCTGTATATAGCCTTGTTATTGATATTTGATTTACTTACTTTTCATTTTATTTTGTACTTTAGGTTTTTTAGTAAATATTTGAACTCTATTTCTTGAACTGCATTGTTGGTTAATGGCTTGTAAGTAAGCATTTCATGGTAAGGGTGTTTGGTACATGTGACAAATACAATTTGATTTGAGTAAGCATATTGCACACAAACTGAACATCTTCCCTATGTAAAGAAAATAAAATCTGTTAGTCATTAAATCAAATATATGTGGGATGTTTATGATTATATTTAGGCCCTGTGCTATGTATGAAGTTATATACTGTAAATTATAGAAGTACTATTCGGCATATTCTATTACAATCAGGTTTGTTTCCCTTTAAAAGTCAACCATCAGGATGACATAAAATACAAAGGAGGAGATCAACACATGCAGACATTTGCAATCAAAACAACAAGAACAACACACACACACGCACGCACACACGCACACACACACACACATGGAGGAGCGAGAACTTGAGAGTCGCTGCCTTCAATCTAAAGGAGCTGTGGCAGTAAACAAACAGAGAATAAAAGAAACAATTTACATGCAAATCAAAGTTTATCATCTCAATCTCTTTATGCCCGTATCCCCTGCAAATGTGCATTCATATGCACAAAGGCATTCACTTAGCTGTTACCCAAGTTTACACGCCTCAGCATTTTCTATTTGGAAAAGGCAGGGTGCATGTACATTTAATGGGCATCCCTCTCTATTTGTCAGAGCTGTGAGAAATCTGTGTGTGTGTGTGTGTGTGTGTGTGTTTGGGTGCATGAGTCTGTGTGTGTGTGTGTGCACCTGCGTCAGTGCGTGCGTGTGTGTCCCACTCCCTGCGTGTCAGTCTGCGCAGATGGCTGCATGTATCAGTGCATGAAATGAAGCCCTGCTCTGCAGTGACAGGCCCAGGATATTGTAGGCAAATGGATGTTACATTTACTCTGCTTCAGCCACAAACAGGCCTATGCTATGAAAAATTAACTGTACTCTTGGCTAAAAGCACAGGAAATTGGTTTATGAGATAAGCCACAGAAATCCTATTTGCTAGCTCCAGTATATCCGCCTGTCTGTCTGTCAGATCTCTGGGTAAAGTCCTTTGGCTTCCTCTATTAAGGAGTCAGTTCACAGTTATACTGTCAGGGGTAATCCACGGTGATAGGAGAAACAAAGAGATGTCAAATGGAGTTAGGATATCTCTTAGAGATCCTGAGCCTATGTGATGTGGCTGGCCTAGCGTTGCTCTATGTGAGCTACTGATGAGAAAGAGATGCATGGCTTTGTTCAGCCACTAGAGGGAAATGATACAAATCCACAACCCTTTAATGATGAAGCTGCCTCACCACAATCCTTCACATCAAGCTGCCTCATCAAACAGGACAGGCTCCTGCTACTATGAGCTGCCCTGGCTTGTGGAAGGCTACTTAATATATATCTGTTCTAGAGTATAACAACAGCTCATGGATATGATGTTAAAGGGACTGCATTCAGCTTGATGATATGGGCCAAGATTGCCATTGGTTCAATACAGCAGCATACTGTATGGAAACAGAGGTAGCAAACATGAGTCAAGAAACACCTATGTCTTTAAACAAAACACATTTTCTAAGTGAGATAATGACAACAAGCCAAAGTCTATGTTGCCTTGTGTGGTGCCCAATTAAATAGTTCACCATGATTTTCCTGACTAGACTTCTTTCGGTACATAATGTATTTACACCACATGACCACCAGATGTCAGCCTTTCACCTCATATTGCATCACACAGAGTTTAGCATAATCTGGCCCAGTCTGAGAGGACCTCCATGTATGCAATGTTGAATGAGTTACATTTTATGACTTTTTTGGTGGGTCCCTTGGTCTACTACAATTTAAATAAATACAATAAATACAAATACAATTTAAGTAAAGTCCTAATGAAAGGAAAAGATCAAAGCAGAAGCTGCTCAATGTCTGTTGTTTAGCCATTCGACACATTCAACAAACCGCCATTATGTTGTATAGGCTGCTATACTCTACCAACCCTGTCATACTGAGCAGCCTATGAACATAGGCCTATTATTGGGCCAATGGGTCCTAGTACCATCTTCATTAGAATTTGACTGAAATTGGGTTTGTGGGTCAAGATTGCGATTTTTGGGAGGACAAAATTGACCAATACCGATATATCTGCCAATTACAGCAGGAAATTAAAAAGTGCCGTTGTTCCACACTGAGTTCTCTTAAATTGCCATCCCAAAGCGCAATTGTCCAAGAAATAGGTTTAAAATGTTGATTTCTTACACAGTGACAATAATGACACATCATGAGAATGATAAGCATGAGACTAACATTTTTTGAATATCGGTTATCGATGGGATTGTCACACGATATCGATATATCAGCTCTAATCTCCATGACAACACTAGAGATGATGTAATGTCACCATCGTGGTTGAATTATGAAATTGCCTTCGTTTTGCCATAGACTACTTATTTTCCAAGATTATCATTTGTTTTCCATAATACATTTTCCAAGAGGCACATTTTGGAATAAAAAGACAGTCCCACAAGATCAGCACAGAGGCTGTGTGAAGAGATTAAGGGATGATTTACTTTGCATCCATTGGTTGGCATTGGCACCACTGTTCACCATCAGAGTCCGAACAGCAAACGGTCCAATTGTAAACTCTCAGAAGCTGGGGAAGAAATACCACAATAAAGTGCATTCCATGACATGTTCACATGGAACTAGTGCTTGATATAGCTGGTGATTGATGTAGCCTAGTCCATGAGAGCAACATTACTATTCTTATCATGATTTGGAGCTATACATCATTTTTTTGTTAACATCACATTTTTTTAAAATAGTATTTTGGGTTATGGTTATATAGTATTAGGAGACAGTCTAAGCTTGCTAAGGTACATTCTTAGAAAAAGGGTTCCCAAAGGGTTCTTCAGCTGACCCATAGGAGAACACTTTTTTTCAGGTAGGACCCTTTTTGGTTCCATGTAGAACTCTCTCTGGAAAGAGTTTTACATGGAACTCAAAGGGGTTCTACCTGGAACCAAAAAGGGTTCCTCGAAGGGTCCTGCTATGGGGACAGCTGAATAACTCTTAGTTTCAAGATAGCATCTTTTCTTCTATGAATGAAGTAGTAAGCCACACCTAGGTCTAGGATACTAAATGTACTGTTCCTTGCAGCAACAGGTGTCAGGTAAACATGTTTGCTCACGCCTTTTGTAGGCATTTTGCTAACATAATCAGAAAGGTCTTAAGAGGGGCGCTGCTCACCTTGTAGCCAGGACAGAACAGGTGAACTCTCAACTTCAGGGCCTGGTGAGAGAGCAACTTTGCTGAACTCATGTTCCAACTTTTTCTGTGGTTTTAACATTTTGTTAAACTTAACTATTTCTAGCGATATTAGGCTACTACACACGTTACCATTTCGTTCACTGTTAAAGTGGTTGTTTTGATTCCTTGCCGCAACATTTGTCTCTTTCCTTAATTCATGTCATTATCTGGTGTTTGGTCCTCTGAGTGGATGAATGCGGTGTATAGGAGCTCAAACATTTTCTAACACTTCCGCTTCGAACACACCGACATAGTCATTGCATTTTGGTACACCAGAATTAAGTTAAAGCTGCGTTTGCCTTGCAGCGTGTTGGATGTATTGAACATATGCGGTCAAACTATATGTACAGCGGCTTGACAGAAATGGTAGCAGAAGTATAATGTTGAACTTTTGTTGAATACATATCCAGATGATGCTGCGTACTATTTTGCGCAAATCCCTGTCGGTGTGATCCAAGCGTCACAAGACATTCCCTGTAGTCCCGCGGCGGATGGCCTCTGTTCGCCTGCAGCCTAGAAAGGCGCGCTCTTTCCCGCGTTGAGTTATTTTATGCTATGACATAGACCTTGGATACAACTGTGTTCATTGCAATTTATTCTGAATTTTCCCTATCTGTTTGGTTTCATTGTTAATCTATCTACTATTTATGCTGGATTCGTGCCTTCATTGTACCCGCTTCAATGTATGCGCAAATACAACATTGTAGGCCTAGCCTACAATGCAAAGAAAACAGACCACAGAGGCTAGGAATTACGCAGTAAACTCGTAATTGGAACAGGTATCCGGTTACATTTCTCCAACGTTCCACTATTTGGGGAGACTGCGCAGTCTGTAGCCTACACTTCCCGTGGAAAGCAGCATACAAAATTGCATGTGTAAGCACAACTAAGTTTGCAGAACTGGGTTGCAGAGCAGAATGTCCCGTTGAGGAGAAGATAAAGCAACAGAAGAGGCAAGAGGACATCCAACCCAGAAACGTTCTGTTTTTCTCCATCCTGATTACATACACAGCGATTCTCCACCGGGGAAAGATGGGGTGCCAGACGGCATTTAGCCCCCGACACCTTGTCCTCAAAGTGTTTTTGGTACAGTTAATCGCCTTTCTCCAGAAAACCTCTGCAGCCCCCTCGCCCATTATCAAGTTCCCAGGAGACGATAGTCCAAAAACAGACAAAGAAGTGGCTCTGGTAAGTGTTCCTTAAACAACTTTTCATAGTGGGAATGTAATGTGACTTTTGCTTCAAAATACTTTATCGGTTATTTTCAATAAATTCAGGAATAACAAACTTAAATGCCATTCTACCATTTGTGAGTTACTTTAAAAAGACAAATCATTCATGAAATTCATAATGTTTTGGCTTCACATACCCACTGGGTATCCAACTGTTTCCACGTCATTTCAATTCAATTACATTAAACCAACGTGGAATAGACATTGAATTGACATCTGTGCCCAGTGGGGATGTTTCATTGTGTAATGCACACAAATGTTCATGCATTCATTGATACAGTATGTCTACATGGATGAATGCACTATATAGAGTAGGAAGGCATCAGAATAGATCCTATATCAACTCATAGGCTTGTCTTGTATTCTCTTCTGCAGCACTATCTGAACAAGTTCTATGGCTGCCCACAAGACAGATGTAATCTCATGGTGCTGAAAGACACCCTGAAGAAGATGCAGAAGTTCTTCTCTCTGCAAGAGACGGGCGAGATCGACCCCAAGACAGTGGAGATCATGAAGAAGCCCCGCTGTGGAGTTCCTGATGTTGCCCAATACAACTTCTTCCACAGGAAACCCAAGTGGCAGCAAAACGCCATCACCTACAGGTCAGTGGTCAAAACATGTTCGTTTGGCCCAAATAGTGTTCTGGTATAGGGAGTTGTGCATTAGGCTTTGAACCCCATGTGCAGTAGGGTTGTACTCCATATAACTCCCTATGTTGCTGTGCAATGTGCTGACTGCTGAACTAAGGAAATTACTAAGGAAATGACTCCTCCAGCCCCTGCAGTTTGTTTTGGGGAGATGAAAACCTCAACTATGTGCTGCCCACCAACCCAACCACAATCTGCTAACTCCAAGATTCCTGTACAATGTGTGCTTGTTTGATATGTTTTATTTGAGGTTAAGAAGAGAGTAAAGTTCTGTTGTTTACATCAGCCCTTTCTGTGTCCTCATGACCACTCAGACTCACTGTATGTACCATGGAGAAAAACAAAGATGGGGAGGAGTTAACCAAAACAACAAGAGACAGAGCGTTATCCTGCTCAGACAGGCTCACATAGCAGGGGTTAGTTGCTGGACTCTCTCATGGAGCATTCTAACCACATGAGTCATAGGCAAGGCCTGAAGACTGATGGACTTTATGTCCAGAAGGGGAGTTTAGGAAAGCTCTGTTCTATTGTTTTTGTCCTGTAAATAGAAGAGAGATGGGTGTACAAGCTTTTGCCTTCTGCATTTTGACATCGGTGAATCTCACGTTTGAGGGTTTTTAAATGCTGACGTTGGTCCCTCTTCTGCTTGTAGTACATGTATTTCCTCAAGCATACCTAGTCAATCACACAGTAATATTCCATTATGTAAGATGTATCATGCAGCACAACTTCATCCAGGGATGAGCTGTTTAATGAGTCTCCTCCTCAGTTTCTTCTCCTCTCTGTGTTCCACCTCTCAGGATTCTAGGCCACTCTCCTGACCTGGACGAGGAGACTATTGATGACGCCTTCTTAAGGGCCTTCAAAGTCTGGAGTGACGTCACCCCACTCAAGTTCACCCGCCTCATGGATGGAGAGGCTGACATCATGATTAACTTTGGCCGCAACGGTATTACAGAACAGTTTTGACTTTTATATTCTGCTGAATGTACTGTGTGAAACGTCAGCAATGCCAGATGATGAGTAGCCTAGTTAAACCAGACTTTATTCTGCTCTCACCTTCGTTCAGACTAGTTTAACCAGGCTACTCATCACCCGACTATTGCGCAAAAGGGCGGAATTGGCTGGGAACTAGATTAGATGATGGGTGCTCAGTGCTGCTAATCGTATAGTGTGGTACAGTAGGCCTGCCTGAGTTACTAGTTGCTCTTTCTCTGGGTTCCCTGTGTCTCACATAAAGTCAATATTCTCGTGGCGAGGCCAGACATCACGTAAGAACATATAGAGGTCACTGTCTGTGGTCAAAACAAGCCCAGAATGATGTGTTTTCATTACATGTCTTCATGGCACCATCCCATACGTGATCTACTCTGTTGAAGTCTAACACTAGCTACTTCAGAAACAGTTCTATTCTGAGTTGAATCCATCCAGTAAGGCTGTAATTTTATACTGATCTGTGCCTTTAGTCCTTTTGTTTTGACCCTTGTTATGTGAATCCACAGAGCATGGTGATGGCTACCCCTTCGATGGTAAAGATGGTCTGCTGGCTCATGCCTTCGCTCCTGGACCAGGCACCGGAGGAGACTCCCACTTTGATGACGACGAGCAGTGGACCCTGGGAGAAGGACAAGGTACTGGAGACTGTACTGTCTGAGTTGTAAATAAAGTCTGTAAATAAGAGTTCATCCTGATCTAATATATAAACCTACTTGTTTTTACTAATCACCTATTTATTCATGGTCACACATTTTTAAAGCAATTTGCGGTTAACATTTCACCAATGAAATGGAGATAGCTGAACCACACAGTATCTGAAACAGCTCTGTTTGAGCTCTTTGGATCATCACCTCTCCCCTCACCCCCATCCCCCTCCTCTCCACAGTTGTGAAGGTGAAGTTTGGTAATGCAGAGGGGGAGTTCTGTAAGTTCCCCTTCATGTTTATGGGGAAGGAGTACAACAGCTGTACCAATCAGGGCCGTGATGATGGATTCCTCTGGTGCTCCACCACATACAACTTTGACGACGACGGCAAATACGGTTTCTGTCCCCATGAGTGTGAGTAGGAGCCAACATGGCTGTGTTTTTCTTTTTCCTCTAAAGAGTTCCTGGGTTTCTGTCCCCATGAGTGTGAGTAGGAGCCAACATGGCTGTGTTTTTCCTCTAAAGACTTCCTGGGTTTCTGTCCCCATGAGTGTGAGTAGGAGCCAACATGGCTGTGTTTTTCCTCTAAAGACTTCCTGGGTTTCTGTCCCCATGAGTGTGAGTAGGAGCCAACATGGCTGTGTTTTTCTTTTTCCTCTAAAGACTTCCTGGGTTTCTGTCCCCATGAGTGTGAGTAGGAGCCAACATGGCTGTTCTTTTTCCTCTAAAGACTTCCTGGGTTTCTGTCCCCATGAGTGTGAGTAGGAGCCAACATGGCTGTTCTTTTTCCTCTAAAGACTTCCTGGGTTTCTGTCCCCATGAGTGTGAGTAGGAGCCAACATGGCTGTTCTTTTTCCTCTAAAGACTTCCTGGGTTTCTGTCCCCATGAGTGTGAGTAGGAGCCAACATGGCTGTTCTTTTTCCTCTAAAGAGTTCCTGGGTTTCTGTCCCCATGAGTGTGAGTAGGAGCCAACATGGCTGTGTTTTTCTTTTTCCTCTAAAGACTTCCTGTGAATGTATTGTGCAAAACAGTTATAGTGTGCATTTTGATATCTACATGGACTGTATAAAGTTAAGAGTGTTGCATTCAGCAGTCCCTCAAGGAACGTCTATTGTGGTGTTTTAGCTATAGTTTCTGACGAGGAGTTGGCCAGGAGTTACTCCAGATGAGAGGTTTGTGATTAGTTAGAAGAAGCTGAGTTGCTGTTGGACTGGGACCAAATGGGTGGGAGTACATTCTGGGAAACTAGTGTTGTTGTCTGGGTCATAAAATACTCCCACTTCTCTGTGTTGCTGGGCAAGATTCATGAAGCTTTTCATCAGTCCTTTTGTCTGTCTGTTTATGCTGCTGTCCATGGTACTGACATTAGGGTATAGACTCACCATAAATGAGCGCAAAGACATATTGATACATATAGGCTTTACAGTCGACTCATATGAGACCAACAGTCTTATGAAACTCCCTAACTGGTTATCCTTTGATCTTGAGAAAATGGCCTACTCAGTGAAGTCTTGTGAAACAGTTCTCTTGTTGATAGTTTTATACACTGCTGATATACTGTAGCAATAAACATTTGAGTCTGGACAGAGTGGATGTGTAACACCCTGACAAACAATGATTTTGCGGTTCAGTTAGCTTAAGATTGAGTCTGTGAAATCACTCAAACTCAGGCTCAACGTAACTGCCATGGCATTTGATTAAATTATGTAAACCTACTGTAAACTCTGTATAGATAATTCCTTCAACTTCCTGTGTTACAGTGCTGTTCACCCTGGGTGGAAACGCGGACGGAGATCCCTGTAAGTTCCCCTTCACGTTCCAAGGGGAAAACTATGATGGTTGCACCACTCAGGGGCGTGACGACGGCTACCGCTGGTGTGCTACGACTGAGAACTATGACAATGATAAGTCCTACGGGTTCTGCCCTGAAACAGGTGGGTTCCCAGTTCATACTGCCAAAGTCCGAAGGTGTCTCTCCGTCCATATAGCATACAAGCCTCATCAGCTGTGTTAACCCAAACAGCTAAGGGCACTGATGCATCCAACAGACCTGACTGTTGCATGGAAACCATAATCTGAGGATTATATTGAAATATGTGTGTGCTTTCGATTATACTTGAGCCAGGTTGTGTGTGTGCTAGCGTGTGTTAGTGGTGCGCGGGTCAGCTGTTTCTTCACCCGCCCACTATTGCTATTAACCCATCCGCAACCGCCCGACTATATGTGATAGTGAAAATCTGAGGCCCTCACCCAACCCTAACCTGTGTGTCAGGTATGCGTAAATGGCTGTAAGGGAGTCAGGTGCAGGAGAACAGATATTGGGTAGCAAACGGAGCCTTTTATTTAGGCGAACCAAAAGCACACGGCACAACGAACACGAAATACAATACGGGTTGACATAACCCAGAGCAACAGACTAACGTGCAAATAACATGAAACAGAATAAACAATACCACACAAAGACATGGGGGAAACAGAGGGTTAAATACACAACACATAATGAGGGAAATGAGAACCAGGTGTGTGGGAAAACGAGACAAGACAAATGGAAAATTAAAAATGGATCGGCGATGGCTAGAAGACCGGCGACGTCGACCGCCGAGCACCGGCCGAACAAGGAGAGGCATCGACTTCGGCAGAAGTCGTGGCACCGTGAATGTAGAAAATGTTTTATAGGCTACAGTCAAAGACTGCAAAACCATTTTTTGACTGGGTACAGGATATTTTTTTTGCCTGATTTAAATATGTGTCTGCTTATAATTTGACATTTTGGTGGGCTATTTGTTAGTCAACTTGTCTATAATTAGATACATGTAGCTGTCATTATACAGTGCACACATTTTGTTACGTTACAGCCTTATTCAAAAACAAAATATATGTTTATACCATGATGACAAAGCGAAAACAGGTTTTTAGAATTTAGTGCAAATTTATTAAAAATACAAATCTGAAATACCTTATTTACATACACTAATGTTAAAAAGTTTGGGGTCACTTAGAAATGTCCTTGTTTTCCATGAAAACATACATGAAATGAGTTGCAAAATGAATAGGAAATATAGTCAAGATGTTGACAAGGTTATAAATAATGATTTTTTTTATATATATATACATGTATTTTTTTACCCCTTTTTCTCCCCAATTTCGTGGTATCCAATTGTTTAGTAGCTACTATCTTTCCCAAAAGCATTATTTGGCTTTCTGCTCATTCCCAAAAGCATTATTTGGCTTTCTGCTCATTCCCAAAAGCATTATTTGGCTTTCTGCTCATTCCCAAAAGCATTATTTGGCTTTCTGCCCATTCCCAAAAGCATTATTTGGCTTTCTGCTCATTCCCAAAAGCATTATTTGGCTTTCTGCCCATTCCCAAAAGCATTATTTGGCTTTCTGCTCATTCCCAAAAGCATTATTTGGCTTTCTGCTCATTCCCAAAAGCATTATTTGGCTTTCTGCTCATTCCCAAAAGCATTATTTGGTGATTGGCGGTGTAGGCTATTTGGCACACGTACAGTTAAGCCCTGAAGTTTAGGTTTATGCACTAATACCAGATAGCCTAAAATAATCCAAGAAAAACCTCAGTGTAACCTATATATATCGCACAAGAATTATACATTTATGGATTTTTTAAGGTATTGTTTATCTTTATTCAACCCGCCCGCCTACCCACCCACCCTTCAGCCACACAATATTTAATGACCCTAAACCCATCCTCCCGGGACTGCGGGTTATGAGTCAACCTGCGCATCACTAGTGTGGGTGCTTGCATTTATTAGTCAAGGTGTGCTGTGCTTATGCCATGTATTGGTGGAGAATGTTATAATGTTCCAGACATATGGTTTCCAATCTTGCAGTAGCTATGCTCCTGAATGACTAAAAGTATTTTACTGAGTGGCTGCTGGCGGGGGCTATTTTCCATTGTGTCAGTGGGGCTGGCTCAGGGGTTTGAGGTAGAGTCGGGAGAGTGGGATATCGGGAGAGAAAGAGAGGCAGAAAGGGAGAGAGTGGGGGTTGAAGGCTGAGGTTTTCATCTGGTTCTAATTGGTTGGGAATGCTGGCGTGCAGTGTAGTCTTGTGTGTAAGAAGCACTGAATAAGAAACAGGCTGCTTAAAAAAAAATTGCACAGGCCCAGTATTGTGCTGTACCAACCCAGATATAATATTATCATGCAGGAAAAGAAAAGCCCCTTTTTGGAGAGTAGTATTTGGTTTTGTTTTGGATATACCGTAGATACAAAATACATCTGATGTCATTACAGTCATGGTAGTTTCTCAAGCAAATCCATTTAGCAATTCAACCCAAATCAAGTTGATCACTTTTAGCACGACCTCATCGGCACACAAAGAAAAGTCCATTTGGTCCTGAAATATGTGTGTTTGTTCACCCATGCAGCCATGTCCACCGTTGGAGGAAACTCTGAGGGTTCCCCCTGTGTGTTCCCCTTCACGTTCCTTGGAGACACTTATGACAGTTGCACCGCCTCTGGACGTAGCGACGGTAAGATGTGGTGCGCCTCCACCAAGAGCTACGACGACGACCGCAAGTGGGGCTTCTGTCCGGATCAAGGTAAATATGTCATCAATGACCTTTGACATTATGCTTGTTTGTAGGTGGTTTTAGCAGTTTAGTGGACAATGACAATTCATGTTTATTTATTTGAATCATTTGTATTATTATTCTGTTTTATTCATTATTGTATTCAGTCATTGTCTATGCAGAATGAAGGGAAAGTGGCCAACAGGAATTTCCCAACATGGAAACTATTTTCATTCACCTGAATATAACTTGACTTGTTATGCTTTGAATATGTGTTGCTGTATCTCTCACTCCTATTGGTGTTGTCCAGGCTACAGTCTGTTCCTGGTTGCGGCCCATGAGTTTGGCCACGCCCTGGGCTTGGAGCACTCCCAGGACCCTGGTGCTCTGATGGCCCCCATGTACACCTTCACCAAGAACTTTAGACTGTCCAACGACGACATCAAGGGAATCCAGGAGCTCTATGGTCAGTTTGAAATTCTTATGTACTGCTTATGGGTTATGTATGGGTTATGAATGTGTTATGAAATCATTATGTAGGTACCTTTTAAAATAACGTGTAACCATGACTTCACCCGCTGTTCATAACCAGAGTACTTTGGTGAATGTCCTGCAGGTAACGCATGTATTTCTCCTTGTTGAAGGATATCAATCTCATCTACTCATTGCTCACCATGTTGCCTCTCCTTTTCCTCTCAGGTACTGGTACAGACAAGCCTGTGCCTCCCACTCAGGGCCCAGTCACTCCTATGGACATCTGTAATGAACCTGTGGTGTTTGATGCTGTGGCCCAGATCAGAGGAGAGACCTTCTTCTTCAAGGACAGGTAAATGATTTACTGGGGATTCTACAGTATTACTTCTGATTGCCAATGGTTAGAGCAACATTTGACTTTTAGGTAATTCACTTTTGTTTGGTCTTCTCAAAAAGCATGTTGCCAATCTGACCACTGATCTGTCTAAACAGGCAGAAAGAAAACAGGCAGAAGGAACATTTAACCTGAAGACTCTTATTTTAGACTCTGTGGTTAGAGTCATTGGAGCAGACCAGTCCACAAGTTAGACCTCACAATCCACAACTAAATCATTTCACCACAAACAATGGGTAGTTAAATAGGGGGCTTTGTTTGGTCTCAGAATGAATTATTTTCTCTTGGCAATCAGTTGTTTTGTTTGAATGAAGGGGGTGGTGTTTTGTTTGAATGAAGGGGGTGGTGTTTTGTTTGAATGAAGGGGTGGTGTTTTGTTTGAATGAAGGGGGTGGTGTTTTGTTTGAATGAAGGGGGTGGTGTTTTGTTTGAATGAAGGGGGTGGTGTTTTGTTTGAAATGGGGGTGGTGTTTTGTTTGAAATGGAGGGGTTAGTGTTTTGTTTGAATGGAGGGGGTGGTGTTTTGTTTGAATGGAGGGGGTGGTGTTTTGTTTGAATGAAGGGGGTGGTGTTTTGTTTGAATGGAGGGGGTGGTGTTTTGTTTGAATGAAGGGGGTGGTGTTTTGTTTGAAATGAAGGGGGTGGTGTTATCTCTGTTTGTCTGAGCTCTAATGCTTAATATAAGTATAAAGTTATGAAATAACTGGTAATAATAACCACTCTCACAATCCTGTATCAACTATGGTAAACCAAAATGGCTTTCTGTTATTAAGATTGTAAACCAGAGCCTACTATACAGTACAGGGTACAGACTTCAACTGGGATTGTCCTATGTAGTGGAGAAAAGGAATAGGCCTTCTGTATCTCTCCATCTTACATTATCTGTTGTGGTTCATTCTGAGCTTTCCATGACTCAGTGTACTTTTCCTCTGAAACATGAACTCTTCACCACAACAGATTAATCCTGTCTGGGACAAATTATGTTAGGAACACTTTCAACCCAAACAATAAGCAATTGCATGCCATCCAAATGACAAAATGTTGACTGAAAAGCAGGTTTAGATTAGGATTCATTGGACATTTATATGTTCCTTCTCAGACTTTGCCGCCACATCTTTTAGCCTCCAAGGGGTTAAGGTGAGCTTTACTATATAGCTGTCATTGCTGACTTGGAACGGTGTCCAAAGCAAACAAGTAGACTGCCTGGCTTTGCCCCCTGCACACCCTGAGTCAGGGGCTGGAGGAAAACCACCCTCAAATCATGCTTACAAATCCTGCTTTAGTTCATAGAATCCTGTTTAGTTCAAATAATCCTGCTTTAGTTCATGGAATCCTGCTTAGGTTCATGGAATCCTGCTTTAGTTCATAGAATCCTGCTTTAGTTCATGGAATCCTGCTTTAGTTCATGGAATCCTGCTTTAGTTCATGGAATCCTGCTTTAGTTCATGGAATCCTGCTTTAGTTCATAGAATCCTGCTTTAGTTCATAGAATACTGCTTTAGTTCAAAGAATCCTGCTTTAGTTCATAGAATCCTGCTTTAGTTCATAGAATCCTGCTTTAGTTCATAGAATCCTGCTTTAGTTCATAGAATCCAGCTTTAGTTCATAGAATCCTGCTTTAGTTCATAGAATCCTGCTTTAGTTCATAGAATCCTGCTTTAGTTCATAGAATCCAGCTTTAGTTCATAGAATCCTGCTTTAGTTCATGGAATCCTGCTTTAGTTCATGGAATCCTGCTTTAGTTCATTGAATCCAGCTTTAGTTCATTGAATCCAGCTTTAGTTCATTGAATCCTGCTTTAGTTCATTGAATCCTGCTTTAGTTCATTGAATCCTGCTTTAGTTCATTGAATCCTGCTTTAGTTCATAGAATCCTGCTTTAGTTCATAGAATCCTGCTTTAGTTCATGGAATCCTGCTTTAGTTCATGGAATCCTGCTTTAGTTCATGGAATCCTGCTTTAGTTAAGCGTTAAGTCTTTACTCGCTGTGGTTCACCATGCATTAACACTGTTCAGGGAACAGGGACAAACATCATGCTGAAGGCTGTTCTGTGGACTATAAACCACTGTATAAACAGTGTCGTGTTTGGTTGATGTGTCAACGTAATATTCACTGTTAAAGGAGGGAGTACTGCCAATTAAAACCGGAGTATGGTTTTAACAGTCTCAATAGTTAGTTTAGAAAGGATTTGACTATGCCTGTAAGTCATATCTTTGATTGGGTTAGTTTGGTTATGTTCTAGGTATATCATCTGTTGTCTGCTGCTCAAACATCCTAGAGAATCCAAATCCACAAGATATCCAGCCATGATAAAAGCTGGCAGAATACCTATACAGTGATGTGTTGTGGACAAGACACTGGACCTGGGGATTTCAGGAGAGATTCTCCATTTCCTCATCAGGATCATTGTCTCATTGCAAGATCATTGTCTCATTCAAAATGATTTGCGGAGTTCTAGTTCTAGATATCACATATACCATGATATCATTAACAATGACACATATTCAATGATGGCTATAATTATGGGGTGTATATCTCTCAGATGGAGGGAAATGCCATTACGGAGGGAGTTACGGCTGTAGGATCTTAATTTGAGTCAGTTTGCTACAGAAAGGAAATGTGAATAATTATGTGGATCATAATTCATGGATATTTTTGTCGGTGTTGATACATTTTAAGTTAGTGAAAATCGAGTCTGAAATGTTAGTGGAAATTACAAACTTTAGATGCCTTTTAAAAACGTGAATAAACTGCTGTGCAGGAAAACTCTCATCAACAAAAGAGTGGTCAAATTAAGATCCTACATCTCTATGGAGGAGTTACAATACCAAACCCATAGCTGCAAGATATCTGGACTCAGAGGGCCAGTTAGGCTGTATCTCAGGTTTCAGTGGTGGGAGGACTTTGGTCCCTAGTTATTCATTGTTGGCTCTAGGTCACCAGATGGTTTAGCTATCAGAGCCATGGATCAGAGGAGTGAGAAGAGATGGAACAGAGATGCAAGAGTGAGAATAGATTCAATATAGAGAGAAAGAGTGAGGAGAGATTCAGTATAGAGAGAAAGAGAGAGTGAGGAGAGATTCAATATAGTGAGGAGAGATTCAATATAGAGAGAAAGAGAGTGAGGAGAGGAGAGATTCAGTATAGAGAGAGTGAGGAGAGATTCAATATAGAGACAAAGAGTGAGGAGAGATGGACACTCAAGTCAATAAGCAAAGATTAGGATAGAGACTACTAAGGTTATTTGCATTTCGTTTCCTCAGACAAAAAAAATATTTTCATGGAGCTGTCAACCAATCAAGGTTAATAAAAACAGCCTAGGCCCATTAGGATATTCATTTCTGTGTGCATCCGTTTTGTTTTGTTCTGCTTCTCCCTAGTTTTAGTCAGTAGACAGATAATTAGGAAGTCACAGACTGGAGGGCAGAGACAGATAAATAGGGAAGTCACAGTCTGGAGGGCAGTCCCCAGTCTAATGGGCCAATGTAATGTCTGGAGGGCAGTCCCCAGTCTAATGGGCCAATGTAATGTCTGGAGGGCAGTCGCCAGTCTAATGGGCCAATGTAATGTCTGGAGGGCAGTCCCCAGTCTAATGGGCCAATGTAATGTCTTGAGGGCAGTCCCCAGTCTAATGGGCCAATGTAATGTCTGGAGGGCAGTCACCAGTCTAATGGGCCAATGTAATGTCTGGAGGGCAGTCACCAGTCTAATGGGCCAATGTAATGTCTGGAGGGCAGTCACCAGTCTAATGGGCCAATGTAATGTCTGGAGGGCAGTCCCCAGTCTAATGGGCCAATGTAATGTCTGGAGGGCAGTCTCCAGTCTAGTGGGCCAATGTAATGTCTGGAGGGCAGTCGCCAGTCTAGTGGGTCAATGTCATGTCTGGAGGGCAGTCCCCAGTCTAATGGGCCAATGTAATGTCTGGAGGGCAGTCGCCAGTCTAGTGGGCCAATGTAATGTCTGGAAGGCAGTCACCAGTCTAATGGGCCAATGTAATGTCTGGAGGGCAGTCGCCAGTCTAGTGGGCCAATGTAATGTCTGGAGTCTGGAGGGCAGTCACCAGTCTAGCTGGTCAATGTAATGTCTGGAGGGCAGTCGCCAGTCTAGTGGGTCAATGTCATGTCTGGAGGGCAGTCGCCAGTCTAGTGGGCCAATGTAATGTCTGGAGGGCAGTCACCAGTCTAGTGGGTCAATGTCATGTCTGGAGGGCAGTCGCCAGTCTAGTTGGTCAATGTAGTGTCTGGAGTCTGGAGGGCAGTCACCAGTCTAGTGGGCCAATGTAATGTCTGGAGTCTGGAGGGCAGTCACCAGTCTAGTTGGTCAATGTAGTGTCTGGAGTCTGGAGGGCAGTCACCAGTCTAGTGGGTCAATGTAATGTCTGGAGACTGGTGAAAGGATACAGAGTATATCAGTTTAAACGTGTTGGTGTGGGTAGAATCCTCTCTCTAATCTCTCTGGTGTAGGTAGAATCCTCTCTCTAATCTCTCTGGTGTAGGTAGAATCCTCTCTCTAATCTCTCTGGTGTAGGTAGAATCCTCTCTCAAATCTCTCTGGTGTGGGTAGAATCCTCTCTCTAATCTCTCTAGTGTAGGTAGAATCCTCTCTCAAATCTCTCTGGTGTAGGTAGAATCCTCTCTCTATTATCTCTGGTGTAGGTAGAATCCTCTCTCAAATCTCTCTGGTGTAGGTAGAATCCTCTCTCTAATCTCTCTAGTGTAGGTAGAATCCTCTCTCAAATCTCTCTGGTGTAGGTAGAATCCTCTCTCTATTCTCTCTGGTGTAGGTAGAATCCTCTCTCTATTCTCTCTGGTGTAGGTAGAATCCTCTCTCTAATCTCTCTGGTGTGGGTAGAATCCTCTCTCTAATCTCTCTGGTGTAGGTAGAATCCTCTCTCTAATCTCTCTGGTGTGGGTAGAATCCTCTCTCTAATCTCTCTGGTGTGGGTAGAATCCTCTCTCTAATCTCTCTGGTGTGGGTAGAATCCTCTCTCTAATCTCTCTGGTGTGGGTAGAATCCTCTCTCTAATCTCTCTGGTGTAGGTAGAATCCTCTCTCTAATCTCTCTGGTGTAGGTAGAATCCTCTCTCTATTCTCTCTGGTGTAGGTAGAATCCTCTCTCTAATCTCTCTGGTGTGGGTAGAATCCTCTCTCTAATCTCTCTAGTGTAGGTAGAATCCTCTCTCAAATCTCTCTGGTGTAGGTAGAATCCTCTCTCTATTCTCTCTGGTGTAGGTAGAATCCTCTCTCAAATCTCTCTGGTGTAGGTAGAATCCTCTCTCAAATCTCTCTGGTGTAGGTAGAATCCTCTCTCTATTCTCTCTGGTGTAGGTATAATCCTCTCTCTATTCTCTCTGGTGTAGGTAGAATCCTCTCTCTAATCTCTCTGGTGTGGGTAGAATCCTCTCTCTAATCTCTCTGGTGTAGGTAGAATCCTCTCTCTAATCTCTCTGGTGTGGGTAGAATCCTCTCTCTAATCTCTCTGGTGTAGGTAGAATCCTCTCTCTAATCTCTCTGGTGTAGGTAGAATCCTCTCTCTAATCTCTCTGGTGTAGGTAGAATCCTCTCTCTAATCTCTCTGGTGTAGGTAGAATCCTCTCTCTCTGGTGTAGGTAGAATCCTCTCTCTCTGGTGTAGGTAGAATCCTCTCTCTCTGGTGTAGGTAGAATCCTCTCTCTAATCTCTCTGGTGTAGGTAGAATCCTCTCTCTATTCTCTCTGGTGTAGGTAGAATCCTCTCTCTATTCTCTCTGGTGTAGGTAGAATCCTCTCTCAAATCTCTCTGGTGTAGGTAGAATCCTCTCTCAAATCTCTCTGGTGTAGGTAGAATCCTCTCTCTATTCTCTCTGGTGTAGGTATAATCCTCTCTCTATTCTCTCTGGTGTAGGTAGAATCCTCTCTCTAATCTCTCTGGTGTGGGTAGAATCCTCTCTCTAATCTCTCTGGTGTAGGTAGAATCCTCTCTCTAATCTCTCTGGTGTGGGTAGAATCCTCTCTCTAATCTCTCTGGTGTGGGTAGAATCCTCTCTCTAATCTCTCTGGTGTGGGTAGAATCCTCTCTCTAATCTCTCTGGTGTAGGTAGAATCCTCTCTCTAATCTCTCTGGTGTAGGTAGAATCCTCTCTCTAATCTCTCTGGTGTAGGTAGAATCCTCTCTCTAATCTCTCTGGTGTAGGTAGAATCCTCTCTCTCTGGTGTAGGTAGAATCCTCTCTCTCTGGTGTAGGTAGAATCCTCTCTCTCTGGTGTAGGTAGAATCCTCTCTCTAATCTCTCTGGTGTAGGTAGAATCCTCTCTCTAATCTCTCTGGTGTAGGTAGAATCATCTCTCTAATCCCTCCTGTCTCAGCATGTTGATGGAAAGCAGATCTGAACATGAAGGATGAGTAAGACATGCTGGTGGTCTAACTTCACTGTGTGCTCAGCACCTTATTTACAGTCAATGGCTCAGCACAGGGCTGGGTGGGAAGTCTGCAGAATAATCCACTGAACTGAACCCACTGTTCACTGTCACTGGCCTAGTGATTTTTTAATTTAACCTTTATTTAACTAGGCAAGTCAGTTAAGAACAAATTCTTATTTACAATGACGGCCTACATCGGCCAAACCCAGACGACGCTGGGGCAATTGTGCACCACCCTACGGAACTCCCAATCATGGCAGGTTTGGCCGGTGATGAGGTGGACCTGTATGGGATCGAGACACTGAACACAGACAGCCCTGCTAGCTAGGTTTCTCTAACCTCTCTGGCTGCATCTTATGCAGGAAGTGTATTACATATGCATCCAGAATGTGACAGGAGTGAGTGAAATGATGAAATCTCTGTGACCCAGATATAGTATTTCCTGTCATCTCACAATTAGAGGTGGACATGAATTGTCTTCCTGTCTGATTCAGGGTCAGGTTGGCTTGTTTTGTGGGGCTAATTCAACATACCTCAACCTTGAATAGATTGCTATAGCAGATCATCATATGACTACTTTGTCCATATCTGCATAGCATTTTATAACCATTAACAGGCTTTATCTATCTGAGAAATATCTGGCTCTTTGAAAAATAGGTCAATGGACAAGACTTGTGGAGCTGCTGCTGCTGTTGTTGCTCATGCAGCTGCCTGTTGGAAATCTGTGCAAGATGGGTCTTGTTCCCCTGGCTTCTATAAACCCCGGTCCTAACGAGAACCAGATGCTGAATGAATCAGGCTATTGTGGCTTCGCTGCCTGGGCTGCTGAAACTCTCCCTCTCACTCACTGCCCCTCTCTCTCTTTCCCCCTTACTTCCCCTCTCACATCTCTTACTGTCCTTCACTTTCTCCTCTCCCCTCTCTCTTTCCCTCTTCCCTCCTCTCCTCTCCCCTCTCTCTTTCCCCTCTCCCCCTCTCCCCTCTCTCTTTCCCTCCTCTCCCCTCTCTCTTTCCCTTTCACTCACTGCCCCTCTCTCTCTTTCCCCCTTACATCTCTTACTGTCCTTCACTTTCTCCTCTCCCCTCTCTCTTTCCCTCCTCTCCCCCTCTCTCTTTCCCCTCTCCCCTCTCTCTTCCCCCTCTCCCTCTCTTTCCCTCCTCTCCCCTCTCTCTTTCCCTTTCACTCACTGCCCCTCTCTCTCTTTCCCCCTTACTTTCCCCTCTCACATCTCTTACTGTCCTTCACTTTCTCCTCTCCCCTCTCTCTTTCCCTCTTCCCTCCTCTCTTTCCCCTCTCCCCTCTCTCTTTCCCTCCCCTCCCCTCTCTCTTTCCCTCTCCCTCTCTCTTTCCCTCCTCTCCCCTCTCTCTTTCCCTTTCACTCACTGCCCCTCTCTCTCTTTCCCCCTTACTTTCCCCTCTCACATCTCTTACTGTCCTTCACTTTCTCCTCTCCCTCTCTTTCCCTCCTCTCCTCTCCCTCTCTCTTTCCCCTTTCCCCTCTCTCTTTCCCTCATCTCCCCTCTCTTTCCCTCTTTCTCCCTCTCTCTTTCCTTCCTCTCCCCTCTTTCTTCCTTCCTCTCCCCTCTCTTTCCCCTCTCCCCTCTCTCTTTCCCCTCTCCCCTCTCTCTTTCCCTCTCCCCTCTCTCTTTCCCTCTCCTCTTTCCTCTCTTCCCTCTCTCTTTCCCTCTCTCTTTCCCTCTTCCCTCTCTCTTTCCTCTCTCCTTCTCCCTCCCCTCCCCTCTCTCTTTCCCCTCTCCCCTCTCTCTTTCCCCCTCTCCCCTCTCCCTTTCTCCCCTCTCCCCTCTCCCTTTCTCCCCTCTCCCCTCTCCCTTTCTCCCCTCTCCCCTCTCTCTTTCCCTCCTCTCCCCTCTCTCTTTCCCTCCTCTCCCCTCTCTCTTTCCCCTCTCCCCTCTCTTTCCCCTCCTCTCCCCTCTCTCTTTCCCTCTTTCCTACTTGCCGCTCTCTCTTCCCCACTGCCCTCTACTCTCCCTTCAACCCCCTCTTACATGATTTGAACCAGTAGGTAACTTCTCTCTCTGCTCTCTCTATCAGGTTCATATTCAGGTCAACCAACTTCCGGGGCAAGCCTTCAGGTCCTATGCTGGTAGCCACCTACTGGCCTGAGCTCCCGGTCACCATCGACGCTGCCTATGAGAACCCACTGGAGGAGAAGACTGTGTTCTTTGCAGGTAATGTATGTATGGGAGACTGAGTTGTGCCATCCACCGTTGTGATACAGTGCCTTCAGAAAGTATTCAGACTTTTCCAAATTTTGTAACGTTACAGCTTTATTCTAAAATTGCTTTTTTTTTAAACACACAATACCCCATAATGACAAAGAGAAAACAGGTTTTTAGATTTTGGGGGAAATGTATTAAAAATAAAAGTATTCAGACCCTTTCTATGAGACTCAAAATTAAGCTCAGGTGCATCCTGTTTATATTGATCATCCTTGAGATGTTTCTACAACTTGATTGGAGTCCATCTGTGGTAAATTCAATTGATTGAAAAACATGAGCTGGCGCACACACACCCATTTTATTTTTGTGTGGTGCTGACTAACGGCAAATAAACTATAAAAATAGAGTCACACACTCCATATATAAACTCCCAGTCATTTATTGGGTAAATCACTAACGGTTCAGCATCACTGTGCCATTTCGGACATGATTTGGAAAGACACATACCTGTCTATTTAAGGTCCCACAGTGGACAGTGCATGTCAGAGCAAAAAGCAAGCCATGATGTCGAAGGCATTGTCCATAGAGCTCCATGACAGGATTGTGTCAAGGTACAGATCTGGGTACGGGTACCAAAACAATTATGCAGCATTGAAGGTCCCCAAGAACACAGTGGCCTCAATCATTCTTAAATGGAAGAAGTTTGGAACCACCAAGACTCTTCCTAGAGTTGGCCGCCCGGCCAAACTGAGCAATGGAGGAGAAGGGCCTTGGTCAGGGAGGTGACCAAGAACTCGATGGTCACTCTGACAGAGCTCTAGAGTTCCTCTGTGGAGATGGGAGAACCTTCCAGAAGAACAACCATCTCTGCAGCACTCCACCAATCTGGCCTTTATGGTAGAGTGGCCCGACGGAAGCCACTCCTCAGTAAAAGCCACATGATACCCCGCTTGAAGTTTGCCAAAAGGCACCTAAAGACTCTCAGACCATGAGAAACAAGATTCACTGGTCTGATGAAACCAAGATTTAACTCTTTGGTCTGAATGCCAAGCGTCACATCTGGAGGAAACCTGGCACCATCCCTACGGTGAAGCATGGTGGTGGCAGCATCATGCTGTGAGGATGTTTGTCAGTGGCAGGGACTGGGAGACTAGTCCGGATCGAGTCAAAGATGAATGGAGCAAAGTACAGAGAGATCCTTGATGAAAACCTGCCCCAGAGTGCTCAGGCCTTCAGACTGGGGCGAAGGGTCCCCTTCAAACAGGACAACAACCCTAAGCACACAGCCAAGACAACGCAGGAGTGGCTTCAGGACAAGTCTCTGAATGTCCTGTTTTTGCTTTGTGATTATGGGGTATTGTGTGTAGATTGTTGAGGAAAAAACACAATTTTATCAATTTTAGAATAAGGCTGTAACGTATCAAAATGTGAAAAAAGTCAAAGGGTCTGAATACTTTCCGAATGCACTGTACATACGTACATACATTACATACATAATAGGGTTGAATATTTTCCCTGTATTTTACAAATGTTCCATCCCTAGAAAAAATCACTTTTCTCCCGGGTAACCCGGGAATTAGGCTAAAACCAGAAGTGTCATTGAAAAGCATTATAAGGAATATAAATATGTCTGGATTTGATTAGAGCTTAAAACCTGATGCTACCTGAGCCTAACGAGCCATATATTAAATACATTTAATGAGACACACAATTAAATACATTTTATGAGCCCTACATTAACCACATTTAATGAACCCAAACCCAAAAAAGCCCAAATAATTGTGCCGTTATCCAATAAATGCCCATAGTTGTAGCTAGCTAGCTCTTTGGTAGATAAATGAGATAAATCTCCCGTAGGCTAATATTTTTGAGTGTGAACAGTATTACTGTACTATATTGTATTATACTGTATTATATGGGCTGGAATTACACACATCATTCAAACCATGATAAAGCAGAATAGAACATGCAATTCTGAAGCATCACATGCGGCCTACAAAGTTAAAGTATAGCCTAGAAATGTGATTTTAATTTTGGAATTTGTACAATTAGTAGGCTGACGCTTCATTTCTTTCTCGCTTTCAACAGTTAAATTAAATTAGTTTTGATGTCCTTATCTTCATCATTCTTATGATATCCTTGAATAATATAGGACCAGAATTAGATGCAGAAGGCTTTCACTTCTCTTCATGAAGATTGAATGGTTATGGGTCTGAATAAATAACTGTTATAACCTACCACCATCGCGAGTTCGCTCTTCTTTCAAACTACCTGTGAATTCTATTGGCTGCTGTATTTAACATTCAGCAAAAAAAGAGCTTGCGTCCCTCTTCGAATAGTCTACTGGTATAATTGTCTATTGTCCAGCAAACTATTCTAGTCTGGCTTTTCCTGCATGGGACTCCAAGAGCTAAGGGGCGTTTTTAAGGAGGCCAGGGGAGCAGAGGTGCTTGGGTATTGCACAAGAGACAGAGGCTATAAGTTATAAGCCTATTATGCATAACCCATCATTAATTGGCTAAATATAAGGTTAATACCTTATTGAATGTATTACCTGATAGCGGTAGGTGAGGACATCTATATATAGGGCTGTATGTCAATCTAGAACAGGATGATCTATTTTGAATGGAGTTGATGGAGAGAGAGAAAGACTACACGGGCACTGATTTAAAGCAACGATATTCGAGTGACAGGCTGTTTTAAAACTCTGCAGCTGCAATACAAAACATGTTCTATCTTTACAGTTAAAAAACAAGGCGACCCCTGGAAGCCAGATGGAGATGGGTAAATTAGAGGTGCATTCAGTCGTTCTATTACTGAGCATAGACTATGCTGTAGCAAATATAGGCCCACCTGTCACAAGAAGAAAAGTTACCATGATGAGATGATAGGTCTATATGCACAGTGAACTACGCTCCATACTGAGATGGGCTGTCTGTCCCCACCCTGAGATGGGCTGTCTGTCCCCACCCTGAGATGGGCTGTCTGTCCCCACCCTGAGATGGGCTGTCTGTCCCCACCCTGAGATGGGCTGTCTGTCCCCACCCTGAGATGGGCTGTCTGTCCCCACCCTGAGCGTTGATTCATCATGCAGAGGCCGTAGAATAGCCAGATTTAGAAATTGCTAATAATTTAACCATTCCATTTCACGCCATGCTGTTTATCTAAATAATTTATTATATTTTACTGGTTTCTCAGTTACTGTATTTATCCTGGGAAAAGGGAGTGGTAAAACTCAGTAACCGGTTTCTCACAGTTACTGTATTTATCCCGGGAAAGGGGAGTGGTAAATCTCAGTAACCGGTTTCTCACAGTTACTGTATTTATCCCGGGAAAGGGGAGTGGTAAATCTCAGTAATCGGTTTCTCACAGTTACTGTATCTATCCCGGGAAAGGGGAGTGGTAAATCTCAGTAACCGGTTTCTCTCAGTTACTGTATTTATCCCGGGAAAGGGGAGTGGTAAATCTCAGTAACCGGTTTCTCTCAGTTACTGTATTTATCCCGGGAAAGGGGAGTGGTAAATCTCAGTAACCGGTTTCTCAGTTACTGTATTTATCCCGGGAAAGGGGAGTGGTAAATCTCAGTAACCGGTTTCTCACAATTACTGTATTTATCCCGGGAAAGGGGAGTGGTAAATCTCAGTAACCGGTTTCTCACAGTTACTATGTTTATCCTGGGAAAGGGGAGTGGTAAATCTCAGTAACCGGTTTCTCAGTTACTGTATTTATCCCGGGAAAGGGGAGTGGTAAATCTCAGTAACCGGTTTCTCTCAGTTACTGTATTTATCCCGGGAAAGGGGAGTGGTAAATCTCAGTAACCGGTTTCTCAGTTACTGTATTTATCCCGGGAAAGGGGAGTGGTAAATCTCAGTAACCGGTTTCTCAGTTACTGTATTTATCCCGGGAAAGGGGAGTGGTAAATCTCAGTAACCGGTTTCTCACAGTTACTGTGTTTATCCTGGGAAAGGGGAGTGGTAAATCTCAGTAACCGGTTTCTCACAGTTACTGTGTTTATCCTGGGAAAGGGGAGTGGTAAATCTCAGTAACCGGTTTCTCTCAGTTACTGTATTTATCCCGGGAAAGGGGAGTGGTAAATCTCAGTAACCGGTTTCTCTCAGTTACTGTATTTATCCCGGGAAAGGGGAGTGGTAAATCTCAGTAACCGGTTTCTCAGTTACTGTATTTATCCCGGGAAAGGGGAGTGGTAAATCTCAGTAACCGGTTTCTCAGTTACTGTATTTATCCCGGGAAAGGGGAGTGGTAAATCTCAGTAACCAGTTTCTCAGTTACTGTATTTATCCCGGGAAAGGGGAGTGGTAAATCTCAGTAACCGGTTTCTCTCAGTTACTGTATTTATCCCGGGAAAGGGGAGTGGTAAATCTCAGTAACCGGTTTCTCAGTTACTGTATTTATCCCGGGAAAGGGGAGTGGTAAATCTCAGTAACCGGTTTCTCAGTTACTGTATTTATCCCGGGAAAGGGGAGTGGTAAATCTCAGTAACCGGTTTCTCACAGTTACTGTGTTTATCCTGGGAAAGGGGAGTGGTAAATCTCAGTAACCGGTTTCTCACAGTTACTGTGTTTATCCTGGGAAAGGGGAGTGGTAAATCTCAGTAACCGGTTTCTCTCAGTTACTGTATTTATCCCGGGAAAGGGAGTGGTAAATCTCAGTAACCGGTTTCTCTCAGTTACTGTATTTATCCCGGAAAGGGGAGTGGTAAATCTCAGTAACCGGTTTCTCAGTTACTGTATTTATCCCGGGAAAGGGAGTGGTAAATCTCAGTAACCGGTTTCTCAGTTACTGTATTTATCCCGGGAAAGGGGAGTGGTAAATCTCAGTAACCAGTTTCTCAGTTACTGTATTTATCCCGGGAAAGGGGAGTGGTAAATCTCAGTAACCGGTTTCTCAGTTACTGTATTTATCCCGGGAAAGGGGAGTGGTAAATCTCAGTAACCGGTTTCTCAGTTACTGTATTTATCCCGGGAAAGGGGAGTGGTAAATCTCAGTAACCGGTTTCTCAGTTACTGTATTTATCCCGGGAAAGGGGAGTGGTAAATCTCAGTAACCGGTTTCTCAGTTACTGTATTTATCCCGGGAAAGGGGAGTGGTAAATCTCAGTAACCGGTTTCTCACAGTTACTGTGTTTATCCCGGGAAAGGGGAGTGGTAAATCTCAGTAACCGGTTTCTCAGTTACTGTATTTATCCCGGGAAAGGGGAGTGGTAAATCTCAGTAACCGGTTTCTCTCAGTTACTGTATTTATCCCGGGAAAGGGGAGTAGTAAATCTCAGTAACCGGTTTCTCTCAGTTACTGTATTTATCCCGGGAAAGGGGAGTGGTAAATCTCAGTAACCGGTTTCTCAGTTACTATATTTATCCCGGGAAAGGGGAGTGGTAAATCTCAGTAACCTCTTTCCTGCCATTCAACCCTAATACATACATACAGTTTTTTTGGTATGTATGAATGGGATAGTATGTAGATTAGTTGTCATTCACTGTTGATACCCAGGAGAACAATCCAGGACTGCACGCTTGCATATATGCATTTCATTGTTGTGCTTATTGACTTGATCAGAAAAACACACAATGACATTTTAATGGCTGTTTCCTCTCTCTCACCGTTAAACGGCTGTGACAATTTCCAGTAAATAACATCCTATTTCTAAGAAGTTCACCGTTAGGAGAATCATAAGTGTGTCTTTTAGTATTTCAGTCAAGTATACTGCTAGTATGTGGTTTGGACATTTTGGACATTTAGTACTGTAAGTAGTTACTAGTGGTCTATAATACATGCCATGCATTGTAGAAGCATGCTATTCTACTTTAGAAAAGCTCCATGAAATCAGAGCCCTTCCAAAACATAGTGTCTCTATTTAAGAAGATGAATGCTTGGCCTTGCAGAACAGAACCATTTATTTTCCATCCAGCCCTTTAATTGTAAAGCTATGAGTCACATTTCCTCAATCATTTATCCAGTCCTCCCTAACCACAAGATATGATCAAATGTTAGCCTGGCCCCAGATCTGTTTGTGCTGTCTTTCTAACTCCTATGATCATTGTCTCTCTGTGGCTAATGAAAATGTAAGAGTTTTTGAGAAACTCTATCCTCACAAACCCTTCCCTGTGAGCATCTTGACCTGTGCTCATTTGCCATCTCTCCCCTCCTCTCTCTCTCTCTCTCTCTCTCTCTCATATAGGCAATGAGATGTGGATCTTCAATGCAGACCAGATAGAGAAAGGCTACCCCAAGAGAATCTCCTCTATAGGCCTGCCCACAGACCTGAAAGGCATTGACGCAGCCTTCTCCTTTGGAAAGAGCCAGAAGACCTACCTGTTCGCTGGAGACCAGTTCTGGAGGTGAGTCACCACAACACAACCCCTACCAAAGCCTGTGTCTGATCCACTCAGGATTGTAGCGATGACATCGCTATAGAATTAGAATTACTTTCAAATCTAATTCTATAGACGTCACTGTGTGTTGATATGTTGGTGTGCTGCTGTGCTGAGCCATGTCTGCTTTTAATGAGAGACCTTAGCTTCCAATGGACTGTTAAAACAGCTCACTCTGCTCTTACCTAATACAGGGATAATGTAAGATACTGTTGCTGTATGTACTTAACTCTTGCATGACTGCTGTGATTTGTCAACCAAAACGGCCCAATTTTCTCGTACCTAACAGACTAACATAGCATCATGTACTTAACATAACATCATGTACTCATGACTAAACATTGATATCATGGCCTCTGTGTGTTATCATGCCCCTCCAGGTACAATGAAGCCAAGAAAAAGATGGACCCTGGCTTCCCCAAGCTCATCGCTGACTCCTGGAACGGAATCCCAGACGGCATTGACTCTGCCTTTAGTCTGAATGGCATCGGTAAGCATACTAGAATACAATACTGTATAATAGATACTTTATTGAACATCACTTAGAGTGACATCACCACACACACAGAGCAGGGGGTAGAGAGGGAGAGAGGGGGGAGACAGAGAGGGGGGGGGTATAGAGAGAGATACCCACTGGACACAGACATCAATTCAACGTCTATTCCACTTTGGTTCAATGTAATTTCATTGAACTGACGTGGAAACAATGTTGCTTCAACCAGTGTGTGCCCAGTGGGATATCTACTGAAGAGAGAAATAGAGAGAGAGATGTCAACTGGAGAGGTAGCTGGGGCCTGTGTGAACATGGAGGGAGCACTGCTTCCTGCTTCAGTCTGAGCTGTACTGACACACCACTGGCTGCAGGCTTACATTCCTGACAGTTAGAACCCAACCTGACCCAGCCAGTCCTCTCATTATGAACTGGCACCTGGCCTTAAAGCTGGAATCCTTAGTGGTGAAACTGCCACGTCTGTTTAGATATTACAACAAGACGTTACTTAAAACAACCAAAACTGTTTCATTCCCTCTGACATCATTGCACTGCACATCATTGCACTGCACATCATTGCACGCCCGATAGGCAGGAGGAGAGAGAGCAAGGAGAGAGAGTAGAGGCAGGAGGAGAGAGAGTAGAGGCAGGAGGGGAGAGAGAGTAGAGGCAGGAGGGGAGAGAGAGTAGAGGCAGGAGGGGAGAGAGAGTAGAGGCAGGAGGGGAGAGAGAGTAGAGGCAGGAGGGGAGAGAGAGTAGAGGCAGGAGGGGAGAGGGTAGAGGCAGGAGGGGAGAGGGTAGAGGCAGGAGGGGAGAGGGTAGAGGCAGGAGGGGAGAGGGTAGAGGCAGGAGGGGAGAGAGTAGAGGCAGGAGGGGAGAGAGTAGAGGCAGGAGGGGAGAGAGAAAGCAAGGAGAGAGAGTAGAGGCAGGAGGAGAAAGGGAGCAAGGAGCAGAGAGTAGAGGCAGGAGGAGAGAGTAGAGGCAGGAGGAGAGAGAGAAAGCAAGGAGAGAGAGTAGAGGCAGGAGGAGAGAGGGAGCAAGGAAAGAGAGTGGAGGCAGGAGGAAAGAGAGTAGAGGCAGGAGGAAAGAGAGTAGAGAGAGGAGGAAGTAGAGAGCAAGCAGCGAGAGTAGTATAACACAGGAGGTAAATCTTAAGTCTATGGCAGTTAACCGGGGTTTTTTTATACCCTTGCTTCTGACACACATATACATCACACACCGCGCTTCCCGACTAAGAAACCGTGTTTGATAGAGCCAGCCTGTGCTGCTTCACAGAGGTACCTCTGTCTTCATTCTAATTAGCCTGAGCTCCTCCACCGCTGATTCCTGATTGGGTGTTTTTACTGAGGAGACGAGTGACATCATCATGTCCTCTTCCTCTGGCTTCTAAGCTTCTAGGGGACATATTTTACACTATCTCACATTTCCCTTCTAGTTTGTAAGGCCTCGTGGCTTGCTCAAGGTGAAATTAGATGTATATTTGATGCACTGAATGTGATGATTTTGATGTACCTTGTCTGTCATAATAATGTTTGTGTTTTCCAGATTACACCTACTTCTTCAAAGGTGCCCACTACTTCAAAATGGATGACAGTAGCCTGAAGATCGTCAAACTGGGCGAGATTACAAAGGACTGGCTGGGTTGTCACTAAGCAACAGTGAGACGCATAGACGTTGGCTAAGCTCTCAGCGGACTGATTCCCCCATCCCTATCCAACCAGCCTATCCTGCACCCTAGCCTAGAAACTAAAGACACCCTCTAACACACCGTGGGGCCATCTACACAGGCTGAACATAGGCAACAGGATTTTGTATTATATTACTGTGTGATATTATCAGTTTCTATGTTATGATGATGCAGATTTACTTTGATCTCTCTACCCCGTTGTTTGTTATTAGAAACTCAGACATCCGGTATGTCCACACTACATAGAGACAGGCAGTGTTGTACTGGAAGATATTCTCCTATATAAATGTACCTTCACCTGAGCAGTATTGCATCATCTGGAGAATGAATGCTGTCTATATTTACTGCTATGTCTGCAATCTAGAGACTACATGATACTGCAATAGAATGTGAAATAGTCAATAGTAATTTCAGTGTTGTGGAATACATTTGAAAATATGAATTTGCACAATATGCCTGGACAGATAATGGTGCTTATAGAAAATGCTTAATTGCATGATCCTATATTTGATATGCAGTTTTTCTACATTCTTTTCAGACTATTTTCAGAAGTAAGTACTTATAGACACACCTTGTTCTTCAAATAGGGCTAGCACTTTGTATTAGACTATACAGGGATACTGCACAAATATGGAGACCAAATTCTCAATTTTGTAGGATTTGTCTATTGTTTCACTGATGGTACAGGGAGATAAAAGGCACGGACTGCCTAGAGACTATCTGGTTTGTTGTTGCATGATGGAGTCATGACAAGAGAAGTACCACAGAAGTATTGTGTAATAATCTTTTTGTTTTGTTACTAGTCATTTTGTTTTGATTCGTATGCTTTTTTATAATGTTTTGTGCAATGTGTCATTCTCTGTCTGTAAAATAATAAAGATGGATGGTCAATACATTGTGTGTGTGTGTATGAGAGAGAGAGAGAGAGAGAGAAAAGCCCTTGATGGTTCTTACCAGATAGGACTGTCACACTAGATATGACTATGCCTTTCTGTAGCCTACTAGCACACAATTTGTAATCAGCAAATTAATAGTTTATAAATAGGTGTAGTTTTAAAACATTTTTTCTCAAGTACACTTCATACTGTATATTTGTATTCAGGTCCTTGTTGAGCTGTTCTGAGGGCCCTTACATACAGTACCTCTGTGGTCAATGTAAATGCCATATTTGACTAACAGGTGACATCTTGTGGGATGGATGAAAAACGCTTTTCTGTGGTTTTTATTATTGAGCAGAGCATGTCATCACGCAGCCATAGTATGCCTTTGCACTTGAGATATGACTTCGTTTATTTCATACAAATGAACACAACAATTTCACCCCAATTGCTAAACTGTGAAAATAAACCCCAATAACTTCTTATTCTTCTATGGGTATTTCTGTGTTTTCTTTTCTTTAGGCCCTATATCTAGTCTATTGAATGCAACCCTAATCTTGTAAAGTTGCTTCAAAATTATACATTTTGTAATTCAACACCATTTATTTCAGTGAATCAATTTCAATGTACGGGGCTTTATTGGCATGGTGTGCAAATAGTTAAAGTACAAAATGGAAAATAAATCAACATAAATATAGGTTGTATTTAAAATGGTGTTTGTTCTTCACTGGTTGTCCTTGTGGCAACAGGTCACAAATCTTGCTGCTGTGATGGCACACTGTGTTTTCGAATTCTTTGTGTGTCAGTGCAATCTGAGGGAAATATGTTTCTCTAATATGGTCATACATTTGGAGGTTAGGAAGTGCAGCTCAGTTTCCAACTCATTTTGTGTGCACATAGCCTGTCTTCTCTTGAGAGGTCTGCCTTCGGCGGCCTTTCTCAATAGCAATGCTATGCTCCGTGAGTCCGTACAGCGTGCATAGTCAAAGATTTCCTTCATTTTAGGTCAGTCAAAGTGGTCAGTTATTCTGCCACGGTGTACTCTGTTTAGGCTCAAATCGGATTCTAGTTTGCTCTGTTATTGTGTAAATTATTTCCAATGTGTCAAGTAATTTTATTTGTGGTTTCACCCCACCACTGCCCACCAGGCAAAAGGTTACAATCCCACGTAAACCCAGTGCAGTAGGTGGGGCCTAAAAGTAATCGGAGGCAGAGTGCCAGATGACTCTCGTCCTCACTCTACGGTTGTTGTGACCGATGTTATCGCAACATTCGAATCGAGGAAGTGGGGTGATTGCAGAACTACTGTGCAATTCTAAAGCTTATTGACGCCATACCGCGACCCGAGCGAGAAGAATGACTCCCCGGAGAGTGTTCGCGCTACCCAGGCAGCAATCTCTGTTTCTTCCGGCCGTCCTTAATCCTTTTGTGCAGGAGGTGAAATTGGCAAAGGCTGACATTATCAAAGTGAGTATAAAATGTAAAATAAATCGATTAACTCATTAATTTACCGGTCACGGAACTGGGGTTGGTATTCAAACGTAAACAGTTCTACTCCACTACCCACCGATGAGCGCAGCCGGGTGGTTGTCCTCTATAGCTCCTCGGCTGTGTGTGTGTCTGGTGGTGCGTGACTATAGCATACAGTACAGGTACATAGCTAATCTAAACCGATGAAACCCTGACAATCCTTTTGTAATGCCTTGTTATTGTGTAACACAAACAATGGAGGCATTTGTGTACCCTTCTAGAAATGCCTCCAACCATGTTCATTTCTAGAATGAAAAGTCTATAACGTGCGTATCCCTTGGTCAATGGTTGTATCGTTGCGCATTATATATGTTGGTTAGGAAATGTGTGTTTTAAAATGGCTCTTTAAAGTCCTTCCAGTGGCATGAAGTCAGTAACCTTAACACGTTTTAGATCTGTATAAAAAAAAACTGGTGTGTGTGTGATGTTTTTTTCTCTCTCTTTGCAGTGTGTATTCCGGGGAATCTTCCTGGTACCTATCCGTGCCATCTTCCTGACTCTGGTTCTCATGGTAACATGGCCTGTTGCTGTCATAACAACATTCATGCACCCTCTCAAAGGAGCAGTGGCACCCATGACCGGATGGAGACGGTAAATATACTGCAAAACACCATCCTGTGCCACTACTGGTCTTGTATGTATAACTATATTTCAACTATGCATCCACTATGAGTACTTTAATCATTAGTTCCAGAGGATGTACAGAGCATTGTTGTTTATGACTTAAGTAGTTAGGCCTATTTGCAGTAACACGGTAACAGAGTTTTGAGAAAGGAAAGAAGATGAGCTTGCTGGTGTTTTGGACAATACAGACAATATCTAATGAAGACAGCTTCAGCTACACAGAACGAGCTGATGTAGGCTACAGTCCTTAACAGCTTGACAGTTAGTTTTTAGTTGAGGATGAACAAGAGTTAAACTAGCGTGAAATTACGTAGTTGTTACTCCTCCCTCCTTCCTGCGTTTCTCAATGTGTGAAAATCCCACAGCTCTTGATGCGTAGGGGCGCTTCCACATTAACAGAACTGCACAAACAGCACAAACCATCATTCTTTTACCAAATGTTGCATGTGCACTGTGTGTTTTTGGAACATTTTCTGCCGAAATTGTTCAAAGTAGTCATTGTGCATATAGTTGTGTGGTTTGTTTACAGTGAAAATATGTATATTTTTGGGCAACGGTCCAAATTCACATAGAAATATGAGTTATAGATCTATCATTCTACATGAAAGCAAGTATAGGAATCGGTAAATCTGTTCTGTGTGCACTATTTCCATGCTTCCCGTTCATTTTTGTTTTTGAGTGTTTTACTTTCGGTTTTGTACACCACTTTCAAACAGCTGAAAAAACAATTATTTTGATTATGGAAACTATATTTCACAGAGGTTTCGATGGTATAATTATTCTCTACACTATACTAGCTTATTTTGTCACATAAACTGAAATTAGGCTAGCTATTCGTTTTAGCAACCAGGAAATGGCGTAGAGATTCCTGCATAGTGCAACTTTAACTTTGCAGTCTTTGTTGTTGTTTGACCTAGATTTTAAAGTGAAAAATCTGTCTCAGCATCACTATGTTACCATGGAATTGCCCCTATACATCAAGAGCTGTGGGATTTTCACACATTGAGAAATGCAGGAAGGACGAAGGAGTAACAACTATGCAATTTCACACTAATTCTTGTTCATCCTCAACTAAAAATGAAACTGTCAAGCTGTTAAAAGGAATGTAGCCTACATAAGCCCTTTTTGTGTGTTTATTTATTTGTTTTTATTTAACAAAACAAGTCAGCTAAGAGCAGATTCTTATTTAAAATGACGGCCTACCAAGAGGCAAAAGGCCTCCTGCAGGGACAGGGGCTGGGATATAAAATACAAAAGTAGGACAAAACACCTCATGAGAAGAGAGACACCACAACACTACATAAAGAGAGACCTAAGACAGCAACACATGACAATGCAGCATGGTAGTAACACAACATGACAACAACACGATAGCGACACAACATGGCAGCAGCATGACCTGGTAGCAGCACAAACGTGGTACAAACATTATTAGGCAAAGAAAACGGCATAAAGGGCAAAAAGGAGGAGACAACAATACATGATGCAAAGCAGCCACAAGTCTTTGAATGCAGAGATGGAGATACAACTCTCCAGTTTGTGTGTAGCTGAAGCAGTCTTCATTAGATCTTGTCGGTATCGAACAAAACACTATCTACCTCTTCTTTATTTCCTCAGAATGGAGGGGGTCATAGAGATATGTTGCATGAGGCCAAATGTGTTCTTCTGTGACTCAAAAGCAGCCCACTTCCCTCTCTCTTTGATTGTATGTGTTGATATGACCACAGCTACATGTGTAACGGATGTGAAACGGCTAGCTTAGTTAGCGGTGCGCGCTAAATAGCGTTTCAATCGGTGACGTCACTTGCTCTGAGACCTTGAAGTAGGCCGCAGCTTTTGTGGAGCGATGGGTAACGATGCTTACAGGGTGACTGTTGTTGATGTGTGCAGAGGGTCCCTGGTCCGGGTATGGGCGAGGGGACGGTCTAAAGTTATACTGTTACACATGCAGCTGCTGGTTGTTTATCGCTCGTGTTCAGGTCTGTTTTATTTGATAGTTGATAACACTAACTAGCTGATGAACATGGAGCACCAACTTAGTACAGTACTACTGACCATCAAAAGGCTAAGTTGAGGTCCTGACAACACACAGATCTATGTTGACTGTAATATTGGTCCATTCAGATGTAGGCTATATGTATCCATGTTCAGTGTCTCTATGTGAATATTCCTGACAGTATACAACTGTTAGTTTAATCTGTATAGTTTCATGCTAAATCTCTGTTGTTTGACTCTCTGGTTCCCCAGGTTCATGTGTCGGCGTGTGATGGCGTTCCTGGGGAGGTCCTACTACTTCTTCATGGGCTTCAGGGTGGTGGTGAAGGGCCAGCAGGTGAGCAGTGCAGAGGCCCCCATTCTGGTTGTGGCCCCACACTCCACCTTCTTTGATGGCATTGTGTGCATCGTAGCAGGCCTGCCCTC
This sequence comes from Oncorhynchus nerka, assembly GCF_034236695.1. Lineage (NCBI taxonomy): Eukaryota > Metazoa > Chordata > Actinopteri > Salmoniformes > Salmonidae > Oncorhynchus > Oncorhynchus nerka. The sequence goes on from NC_088423.1 coordinate 83,851,149, forward strand.
CACTGTGTCCCGCACTGAGAACCTCGCCACTCCTGTATTCGGCAGTGAGTGTTGTTTCTTTCTGTTGTTTTTTAGTAGAGGGATTTTTTTGTTTAGAGTGTGTGTTTGTGAGTCAGCAGTAAGTGTGTGTTTGTGAGTCAGCAGTAAGTGTGTGTGTGGGTCTGTCAACGGTAAGTGTGTGTGGGTCTGTCAACGATAAGTGTGTGTGGGTCTGTCAGCGATAAGTGTGAGTATTTGTGCTGATTCTGTTTGCAGATTTAATATCCGTTAGTGTTTATCTGATGTGTGTTTCCTCTCTCCAGGGTTACAGGCCTCCAGCCTCTAATGGTGTGTGTTAGTGTTTATCTGATGTGTGTTTCCTCTCTCCAGGGTTACAGGCCTCCAGCCTCTAATGGTGTGTGTTAGTGTTTATCTGATGTGTGTTTCCTCTCTCCAGGGTTACAGGCCTCCAGCCTCTAATGGTGTGTGTTAGTGTTTATCTGATGTGTGTTTCCTCTCTCCAGGGTTACAGGCCTCCAGCCTCTAATGGTGTGCGTTAGTGCTGAGCGATTAACTGACATTTTTAAACAACTAATTGACCAACAGTGGTTCAATTATTTAATTTCCATTAAAAAAATACATTTATTCTGTGAGCTCAATGCGTACATTGCACAGATTCTCGTACATTCTCTAGAGATAAATCAGATCCAGCCTGAACTGTGTGATGTTGTAGTTTCCAACAGGCCAATATTATACATAGTTTAGTGCATAAAAAATGGGAATTAACTACAGTGACCATAATCTATTGTGCATCTGCTTGTCCGGTCTGTGTTTCTTTTACACCTGCAACGGAAGACAGAAGAATGCGAGATCGTGAGGTGATATAGAGAGCAGATGTTGCTTTGTGCAGCATCTCTAACTAAAAATACATGATCTTAGGGATCGATAGTTGGTATTCAGCAGTCATAAAGTATGCCTTATTTACTTTGAAGAACTACAAAATAGTGATATTGTCAGACAGCATAGGTAGCAATAAAAAAATAATAATAATAATAAAGTCATCACATAAAACAGATGTAATATACACAACTGCAATATTTTATTAAAGTAATGTGAATAAATGATGGTTAATAAGTGATAAGCAGTAATGGACAGTCACTACTATCATGGGACTTTTATTAATTGTTTTATTATGTGTAACAGTATTCAATCCACATAATGCATAGTGCATTTAATCTTTTAAAAAATAATTAATAATCGTATTCGAAACGCTAAAAAACACTAATTGCTCAGCACTAGTGTGTGAGTTTATCTGATGTGTCTTTCCTTTCTCCATCCAGGGTTTGTGCGGTGTCTCCAGCCGGTGCTGGTCTCCAGACAGGACCCAGACTCCCGTAAGAACACCATTATGGAGATAGACAGCAGAGCCAAGTCTGGAGGCCGCTGGCCACAGGTCTGTAGCATGCATAAACACACACACAGTCTTGAATAACCTTGTGGGGCCTTACAATTCCGTCCCATTCAAAATCCTATTTTCCCTAACCCCTAACTCTAACCCTAGCTCCTAACCCTCAACCTAATTCTAACACTAATTCTGACCTTAACCCTAAACCCCCCATAAATACCATTTGATGGGGCCTAACCAACTGGGGTCTTTTTTTTTTTTTTTTTACTATTCATGTGGGGGACTTCTGTTCCCCACAAGTATAGTTAAACACATACACACACACACACACATGCACACAGCCATTTGATATTTTTTATCATAATGTATCATGTCTTGTCTAGCTTGTCAACTTCCTCTCACATGACATATCCTTCAAACACAATTTCTGCGGCTTCTTCTTTGTGACAGAAAGTCTGCTTCATTCAGCATAGAATGAAACACTGGACTAGATCCATCTACATTGTCAGTGGTGGTAACCTAGTGGTTAGAGCATTGGGCCAGTAACCGAAAGGTTGCTGGATCAAATCAGCGAGCTGACAAGGTAAAAATCTGTCGTTCTGCCACTGAGCAAGGCAGTTAACCCACTGTTCCCTGGGCAACAAAGACGTGGATTTGATTAAGGCACCCCCCGCACCTCTCTGATTCAGAGGGATTAGGTTAAATGCAGGAGATGCATTTCAGTTGTACAACTGACTAGGTATCTCCCTTTCCTAAAAGAAACATTTAGTTATTTATGTTCCAGATCCTGGTCTTCCCTGAGGGGACTTGTACAAATCGCTCATGTCTCATCACTTTCAAACAAGGTAGGTTGAACTTCACTACCATGCTTGTTTTTAAATAGGAGTAGAAACACCTTTGTGTGGATCCAAGGTATCAACTTATACCAAACAGTGTACTGTTGATAGGGTATGAAAATCATGTGGGACCCTACAATGTCCATGTTGTATTCCCACTTAACAGGCTGGTTGTCATTTGTTTATAGTGGGGACAAAGAGTCTGCTGGGAGAGACACACAGTACCATCCACACTAGTGGTGTCATTTACTTAATGCAAATTCACTCGTAAACTAATGGCAGAGATAGGGCCATCATGCGGTTGCAGAATGGTGTTCATTTAGCTTCTTTCTGGGGTGCTTGTGTAACCGGTGTGAAATGACTAGCTAGTTAGCTGTGCACGCCAGTAGAGTTTCAATCACTGACTTCACCCGCTCTGAGACCTTGAAGTAGTTGTTTCCATTGCTCTGCAAGGGCTGTGGCTTTTGTGGAGCGATAGGTAATGATGCCTCGAGGGTGACTGTTGTCGACGTGTGCAGAGGGTTCCTGGTTCAAGCCCAGGTTGGGGCGAGGAGCGGGACGGAAGTAATACTGTTACAGTTGTTTTGACACAACACCTCTTCATTTACTCCCAGTATGCTACATGCCATCTGCCTCATTGTGTGGTCAGTCACCTGATGCACACTCAATGGGCTTCTCCAGAGTGAAGGGGCCTGAGTGAATCCATTACTTCCTGAAACAGAACAGTAGCCATAGCGACATTTAATAGATTGCACGATGTGATAATTAACTTCAGAAGGAAATGACTGACTGATCATCTTCACTCAATACCAAGAACTAGGCTATTAGGATCTGAGGGAATTAAACAGTAGCAATTGCTATGGTTCAATCCTAAAGCTGTAAACCTGAGAATGCATCTAATAATCAATGCAAATAACAGCATACAAGACCATCAATTACACTCTATGGCATGTTACAGTTTTTGCATGGACATTTGCATCTAACTGAATGACTTTGTTCTACTACAGTGCCAATAGCCAAACCAACATACCTAATACTAGTGGCTTCCTTACAGTACTGATTGGTATATTGATCAGGGTTAGATGAATCCAGCTTCAGGTCTTGTTATTGGTAGGATGTGTACTGTGGGTAAATGAGTTGTCATCGGCTGTCTGTGCTCCTGTGTTTGCACATATAGGTTGTGTGTGTGTGTGCTCAGTAAGTTAGAATAGTAGTCAGTGCTGGTGCTGGAGGTCAGTAGGGTCTCACTCTGTCCCTCTCTCCCCGTCAGGTGCCTTCATCCCTGGGGTCCCGGTGCAGCCTGTGGTCATGAGATATCCCAACAGACTGGACACTGTGACTTGGACTTGGCAAGGCTTCAGCTCGTAAGTCTGCAGTGCACTCAGTGGATTACAATCATCAGTGTTGCCTCAACGCTTCGACGCTACATGTCCCCTGTTGTTTTCTGTACCGTGTCTCATATTGCAACTATGTTCCTGTGACTTCTCCTCATGGGCCATAGTTAGGCCTCAAACTCTGGGAATAGAGATTTTCACTGTTGAGCGATGAATTGTTTTTCAGTTTAGTGGGCTTACATTTCAATCTTGTTGTATGGGATTGCCGTTATGCCCTTTGAATAGAGGTGATGATGATTTGTGGTGATGTTCTTTCAGGAGAACCCTGCTGCTTCTCACTCTGTCTCAGCTCTACACCAATGTAGAGATAGAGGTTAGTATTAACACAATACACAGGAATATTTACTTAGAAAGCCAAGAGATAATGACTTCATAACACATTCATTATCAGTACCTGTGTGTTATGTATGGTTTGTAAAGGTGTTATGTATGGCTTATGAATGTGTTATAAAGACCTTATCTAGGTAGCCCTCTAGTTAGCCTGTACTTCCTGGTTAGTCCCTGTTTTGACCTTTGCCCTCTCCTCCAGTTTCTTCCTCCAGTTACCCCTACTGAGGAGGAAAAGAAAAGACCTGTGCTGTTCGCCAGGACCGTACGAAATGTTATGGCCCAGTAAGTGTGTGTGTGAATGGTAATACAGCATTTAATCATATCTTCCTTATGTATATTCTTACCCATCTCTTCTATCCCTATGTGTGTGCAGGGCCCTGGGTGTGCCAGTGACGGACCACACATATGAGGACTGTAGACTGATGATCTCGGCTGGGGAGCTCACCCTGCCAATGGAGGCTGGTCTAGTGGAGTTCACTAAGATCAGCCAAAAACTTGAGTAAGACTGGCTCCTCTACCGCTCTAATACTGTGCTATTGCCACTGTGGCAACACACTATGTCCTGTTATGTACTGTTGTGTCACCCACTGGCAAGCTCCACACTGAAGTAACACTGCCTTACACAATACTGCTACATTTGGCCAACTGCTACATCGGCAATTGGTAATAGTTGGACACACACACAGACCTACACCCTCTTCCACCCCTGAGTAAGTCCTTGTGTCCTGCCCTCCTCCTTTCCTCCCCGGTCCCCCTCAGCCTGAAGTGGGACAACGTGAAGAAGGAGCTGGAGGGCTTTGCAGCTGTGGCCTGCTCCTGTAAAGGAGGCCGCATCACCATCCAGGAGTTCGCCAGCTTCCTCAAGCTGCCCATCAGCCCCGCCCTGCAGGAGCTGTTTGCTCTATTTGACAGGGTGAGAGCCAGTCACATCTAGTTCGGTTCAATCTCTCTTCTAGGCTTTCCTAGGTTGTGTTGGATTGGTGCAAGCTTGACTGGAGGAAGTCTGCACCATATTTCTTACAACATTCCTTTGAAATCCACAAAGGGAAGTGTACGACTGCACTATTCTTTCAAAGCGTAGAGAATCAGACCACAGCCATTCTGTCTGTTCTCTCCAACCGGTGACTGGATGGGCGAAGTAACCGAGGATTTAGTATGCTGTCCCCCACTGCTTTGTTCATAGAGAGGGTAAACAAACTGTCTGAAGAAATAAAGGAACCATTGTTCATCTTGGAAAAACATACTGTATTTGTAGAGTATTGTAGTCCACCGAATGCAATGTGTAGTCTGGCTTTGTTAACTGATACTTAGTTGTTACTCTGTCTCTCTAGGATGGAGATGGCACCATTGACTTCAGAGAGTAGTCTGGCTTTGTTAACTGATACTTAGCTGTCACTCTGTCTCTCTAGGATGGAGATGGCACCATTGACTTCAGAGAGTAGTCTGGCTTTGTTAACTGATACTTAGCTGTCACTCTGTCTCTCTAGGATGGAGATGGCACCATTGACTTCAGAGAGTAGTCTGGCTTTGTTAACTGATACGTAGCTGTCACTCTGTCTCTCTAGGATGGAGATGGCACCATTGACTTCAGAGAGTAGTCTGGCTTTGTTAACTGATACTTAGCTGTCACTCTGTCTCTCTAGGATGGAGATGGCACCATTGACTTCAGAGAGTAGTCTGGCTTTGTTAACTGATACTTAGCTGTCACTCTGTCTCTCTAGGATGGAGATGGCACCATTGACTTCAGAGAGTATGTCATCGGTGTAACCATCTTATGTCGGCCAGCTAACACCGAAGAGGTCCTCCGCACAGCTTTCCAGGTTCGGCCAATAAAAACCCTGCTTGTTGCGAATGTTGCCATGTCACATTTAGCTGTACAACACATGACATTGGGGCGTTGGAACATAGCTGACGCAGACTGTGTCTTCCCATGGTTTGGAAGCAATAGAGGAGCACTCAGTGGCTACGATAAAGTCAAATACGTGGGGGGGGGGTACTGTATTTTGTGGTTGTCTGAGGGGAACATGAAGTAGGTTTGAAAGCCACACGGTCATAAGAGCAGTCTCGATTTCAATAATCAAGCCTATGTGTTGTCATTACTTAACTAATTGTCTCCCTCTCCTCTCAGCTGTTTGACACTGACGAGGACCAAAGAATCACTCATGAAGAGTTCTCCTCCATGCTTCGCTCTGCTCTAGGCGTGTGTGACCTCAACGTCTCCAAACTCTTTAAGGAGATAGATACAGACAGCTCTGAATTCATCACTTTCTGTAAGTAGACCCTTGTGAAGGTCAAAGGTTATCTGAAGTGGAGGACTCCAGCATGAACTAAAGGCAGCTGACTGCTTGCCTTGACGGAACACCATAGAAAAGGCCGGGTTGAGCCTTGGATCTCTCCATTCTAGAAATATAGAAAGAGAAACTATATGGATTTGAAAGTGGGATATTAATATTTGTATAGTTTTTGTTATCCTTTAGTTTTAATATCCATAGGAAATTAACATAACTTTCACCAAAAGTAGGCCATTTTAAACAACAACTTTGTGGAATTTTGTTTGAATTTTTATGATGTAACAGAATTGCTTCTTTAGTCACTGATCCTCTCTGAAACTGAATTCCAGTTTTGTGAGCATCGATAATATACCAGATATTCTACTGTAAGTTCTGATTTGATCCTCTGTCTCTCCATTTCTCTCTCCAGCCGAGTTCCAGGCGTTTGCCCTGAACCACCCAGAGTATGCCAAGCTGTTCACCACCTATCTGGAGCTCCAGCGGTACCAGGCCCTCCAGGGGCTGGAGTCAGAATTCTCCTCCACCAATCACGTCTCCTCTGAGGAAAACCAGGAAGAGAGCGTCTCTGACAAAAAGGACGACTAAGTCTGAGGCAGAGACTGTCGTTGTGTTTGAGAGCATTACCATACATTTTGTTCAGTAGCTGATCACGGACTGAGCAAACTGACTGATCTACTGTTAATAATACAGTTATTTAAGATCCAAGGTGATTTGTTGATCAAGTCTGCAGTTGCCGACTGCAATGTTGTCGATCTAGATCATATACAGAGACGGAACTCTTTTTGAGCTCTCAGTTGAATACACAAAGAGACTAACTACTGAGTCTGATGAACCACAACAGGATCTTTTCTATTGCACTGATTTTAGAGAACTGGAACCTCAATTTTTCATAGGAAATAGGATGATGTATGTTTAAATTAATGTTGCTTTTTTGCTAAAAATAAAATATATTTTTTGCTTAAATTCTTTCTATGATTTTTTAATGCCTTAAAAAGATTTGTAAGCGAGGTTTGTAAGAGCTATTGTTTGTGTTTCTGTACAGATGGGGTGGAATCAGACCTCCAAGTATATTTTTTCAGATCCTTGTTTATGGCAGTAATGTGGTCATAGGAAGGTTGAACATTATACAGATATCCACTTAATCCTAACGCTTTTAGGAAGTTGCTCATAGCAATGTTGAACTTTTTGCCAATGTTTTTTATAGATTCCCCTGCTGATTTTGATTTAAGGCATCCCATTGTTTTGTCATAGTTTTGCCTCTTCAGATGAAAACTACCTAGTGCCAGCCCATAATGTATTTAAATGACCTGGATACCCTTCTGAGATGACTGTATCCTGTACTCTTTAATGTGTCTACCTGTTCACCTCTGTTTTCTACACATTTTCCTTGAAGATAACTGGAAAGGCTGCCAAACGTTGCTTTTGTATGAGTTGAAAGTCTTTAATGTATGACTGGATTGCAGGAAACATCATTAATACCCGCTTTTTCTAATGATATCAACCCAATCTGGCAACCCAGCAAAGGAGCAATAAGACAAGCTATAAGGATACATGCTGTGCTTTACAGTTTTTCCACTGCTTAGGGACACACACTGTAAGTCGTGCTGCTGTATAATTAGCTAAAGGTTTTGCTCTGCATCTGTTTCTATTTGCATTTCCATTGAAGAGTGATCTTGCTGAGGCAGCAGTGGAACCTTATGGCTTTAGCCAAACTAAAGCCCAAGCATCTACTGAAAAATAAGGCAATTTGTGAGCAAAAAGGCAAGTGTGTCTTGTAATACAACAGTGTATTCCAGGGGTTATGTATGGTTTCAAGTTAACTAGCGTGCATTGTTATTTATTTAGCAGAGCGCGTTGTTGCAATTCTGTTAAGTTTTGTGAACACAGCAAACTTTATTTTTTTGCAATAAAATCCAGTACAATTTTAACTCTTCGATGACTTTTATTTTATAGCTTTTAAACTTCTGTAATTAGTATTTTTGCTTTCAACTGTCTTGTTCTATTTATGTGTATTCTCCCTGTTAGTGTACTTACTTGTGTGTATGGTTGTTTGACTCAGTTGATTCGAGCTTGGCATGAGAAACTCCAAGGTTGAGGGTTCAATTCCTGTAGGAATCACATACACATACTATACATGTGTGCACTCACTTTACTGTAAATCCCTTTGTATAAAAAGTGTCTGCTGGATGGCATATATACTAAACAAAAATATAAATGCAACATGCAACAATTTTAAAGATTTTTCTGAGTTATAGTTCATATAAGGAAATCAGTCAATTGAAATACATTTATAAGGCCCTAATCTGTGGATTCCACATGACTGGGCAGGGGTGCAGCCATGGGTGGGCCTGTGAGGGCATAGGGCCAGAATTGGAGGTCCTGGGCTGGCGTGGTTACACGTGGTCTGCAGTGAGGCCGGTTGAACATACTACCAAATGATCTAAAACGACATTGAACAACATTGCCTTTGGTAGAGAAATTAAAATTCAATTCTCTGGTGGCAGTCAGCATGCCAAATGAACTCTCCCTCAAAACTTGAGACATCTGTGGCATTGTGTTTTGTGACAAAAGTACACATTTTAAAGTGGCCTTTTATTGTCCCCAGCACCTGTGTAATGATCATGTTCTTTAATCAGTTTATTGATATGCCACATCTGTCAGGTGTAAAGGAAAAATGCTCAATAACAGGGATGTAAACAAATTTGTGCATAAAATTTGAGAAAAATATGGAACATTTCTGGGATTTTTTTTGTCACCTCATTAAACATGGGACCAACACTTTACATGCTGCATTTGTATTTATGTTCAGTGGTTTATCTGCATGTTCTGTTCTGTAACCCACCACCAGGTGACAGAAGTCATCCACTTGACCAGCGTCATCCCTCTCTCCAAGGGAAGAGGATAGGAGTTGAACAAGCCAATTGGAAGCTGGGGACGATTACATTTCTTATTGTATGATGGTCACGGAATGATTGTGGCTATAATTTAGATTCATGTCAGCAGAGGTGGTGCAGTGCACATCTACAAAATGCTTGCTTTTAGCTTTTGTTACTTGATTCTTTCTTACTACATTCATTGTAAACTGGGAGACAAATACAACTTTTTAACCCCATGGTGGAGATAGTGATGTATGTATCACACAATTGCTGCGTTTACACAGGCAGCCCAGCTAATATTTTTTCACTAATTGTTATTTTGAGCAATCGGATCAGCACTGATGTATTTACTTATCCTTTTTTTTTTTAACTAGGCAGGTCAGTTAATAACAAATTCTTATTTTACAATGACGGCCTAACCTGGCCAAACCCTCCCCTAATCCGGACGACGCTGGGCCAATTGTGTCCCCGCCTATGGGACTCCCGATAACGGCCGGTTGTGATACAGCCCCGGATAGAACCAGAGTCTGTAGTGACGCCTCCAGCACTGAGATGCAATGCCTTAGACCGCTGCACCACTCAGGAGCCCAAAGGGGAGCTGACATGAAAAGATCTGATGTGATTGGTCAACAGATCAATTGGTAGAAAAAGTTATCTGAATTGGGCTGGTTGTGTAGACGCAGCCAAACTGGCCCAACATCTTTTCACTGGCATCTATTTACCAACATGCATTTTAGTTAACTATTTCAATTTCATTTTTACTAGTGTCCAGATTACCACAATAAATACATAATAGAGAGTTTTGGCCTATTGGATAGCTATGATGTTGATACCATTGATACCTTATTAATTGCTCTTCTTTTCCCACAGTCAGGGGCATTAGTTAGCTCTGTGTAGTTTGTTTTTTACTCTCTTCTTTCTGTGTAAGTCTCTTAGTATGGACCAAAAAAGACTTTTCTGAAGAATTGTCCCTCAGAAAAGAAGGGGATTGAAATTAATGGGATTTAAACCTAACCACAGCAGAAAATCTAATAGTTTATGAAAGAAAAGTATAGCATTGATTACCATTCTCTAATATCTGGCCTAAGGAGGATAAAGTCTATCCAATTACCTTTGGCTGCCACCATCGTTAACTTGACGGGCCCTCCAGCCAGTCGGCGCCTATTGTCTGTCTTACTGAGATGCCAAACACAGGGACAATGGCTGCCATGCAGTGAGACGGTCCTAATTAGAGGCTGCTGGCTGGGTATGCTAATACCTCCAATGTAAAACCTTTACTAGGGTAATACCTCTCCTCTCAACTAAAGCTGTTTTACCAATCTCTTCTGTGGGATTTTTACATTTTTAAATGGATTAATTTCACCTTTATTTATCCAGGTAGGCCAGTTGAGAACAAGTTCTCATTTACAACTGCGACCTGGCCAAGATAAAGCAAAGCAGTGCGACAAAAACAACAACACAGAGTTACACATAAACAAACGTACAGTCAATAACACAATAGAAAAATATATGTACAGTGTGTGTAAATGTGGAAGAGTAGGGAGGTAGGCAATAAATAGGCCATCGATGCGAATTAATTACACTTAGCATTAACTCTGGAATGATAGATGTGCAGATGATGATGTGCAAGTAGAGATACTGGGGTGCAAAAGAACAAGAGGATAAATAACAATATGGGGATGAGGTAGTTGGGTGTGCTATTTACAGATTGGCTGTGTACAGGTACAGTGCTCTGACAGCTGATGCTTAAAGTTAGAGAGGGAGATATAAGTCTCCAGCTTCAGTGATTTTTGCAGTTCAGTCCAGTCATTGGCAGCAGAGAACTGGAAGGAAAGGCGGCCAAAGTAAGTGTTGACGGCGGCCAAAGTAAGTGTTTGGGGATGACCAGTGAAATATACCTGCTGGAGCGATTGCTACGGATGGGTGTTGCTATGGTGACCAGTGAGCTGAGATAAGGCGGAGCTTTACCTAGCAAAGACTTATAGATGACGTGGAGCCAGTGTATTTGACGAAGAATATGTAGCGAGGGTCAGCCAACAAGAGCATACAGGTCGCAGTGGTGGGTAGTATATGGGGCTTTGGTGGCAAAACGGACGGCACTGTGATAGACTATATCCAGTTTGCTGAGTGTTGGAGGCTATTTTGGAAATGGCATCGCCGAAGTCATGGATCGGTAGGATAGTCAGTTTTTCGAGGATATGTTTGGCAGCGTGAGTGAAGGAGGCTTTGTTGCAAAATAGGAAGCCGATTCTAGATTTCATTTTGGATTGGAGATATTTGATGTGAGTCTGGAAGGAGAGGGGTATGTGGAGAGTGACTGTCTCTTTATTTCCTCTTAAAAAATCTGAGTGTTGCTCCATCTCCAGCCTATCTCAGTTTCGGGTTGTGTCCCAAATGACACCCTTTTACCTATGTAGTGCACTACTCTTGACCAGAGCCCTGTGGGCCCTGATCAAAAGTAGTGCACTTTATAGAATATGGTACCATTTGTGTCAGGCAGCCACATTCTGCTGCCAGTACAGTGAAGGCCAAGGGAGGCTCCCAGCCTAGAAAAGGCTGCTGTAAAACGTGTCATGTATATTCTCTGTTTGGACCATAGATTGTGGGTTTGGACCAGCCAGAGACAGATAGAGTAGGTTTTCTTCCATTCAAAGTTTGTCTCTATCTGGAATAGTTATTACTAGCTAGCATGACGACAGTCAGAGATAAAAAATCCACTTTATCCTAGTTAAGTACTACAGTACAGTAGTCTCCTGTTGCTGTTATGTAGTCTGTTGCTGTGTGCCTGGCACACAAGGCTGGCCTTTTTGTCTCTCTAGGCTAAACATACTGCCTCCTTTTCACATCTAAATCCCAGAGTTTGAGTACGGTAAACTAAGGTGGTCAGGGACGGACAGGTTAATACCCGATCCATCAAAGGGCCAACACATACCCTAACTGACTGACTCTGCACCTGTTGGATGGACAGGACAAGCTCCAACTGGGCTCTGGCCAAGCTTCCTATTGACCCATTCAAAGACTCTTGTCTCCCCTGCAATTCTCCAGGTCGTTGCTGTGTAAGAGAATGTTCTCAGCTCAATTGACTAGTTAAAATAAGAGTTAAATAAGACAGAACAGGTGAGAATATGCAAAATTGCTTGAATTTCAGTAGAATTACTTGAATTGGCTGACAGGTGTTTAGGGTTAGAATCATATATTGTATGAGGGCCGTTTAGGTGGTTTATGCAGGGTGTGCAGGTAGTTTATGCAGGGTGTTTAGGTAGTTTTTGCAGGGTGTGCAGATAGTTCTGTCACGAATGTCGTCAGGGAAATGACCGGACCAAGGTGCAGCGTTGTGAGCGTACATTTCTTCTTATTATGAATGTCGCCAACAAAACATGAAACAACAAAAATGAACGTGAAGCTTCCTAGGGCTATACAGGCCACTAACAAAGACAACTACCCACAACTAAGATGGCAAAACAGGCTGCCTAAGTATGATTCCCAATCAGAAACAACGATAGACAGCTGTCCCTGATTGAGAACCCTCGCTGCAAGCCCCGGACTGGGGGCCCTCGCTGCAAGCCCCGGACTGGGGGCCCTCGCTGCAGGCCCCGGACTGGGGACCCTCGCTGCAGGCCCCGGACTGGGGACCCTCGTTGCAAGCCCCGGAATGGGGGCCCTCGCTGCAGGCCCCGGACTGGTGACCCTCGCTGCAGGCCCGGACTGGGGACCCTCACTGCAAGCCCCGGACTGGGGGCCCTCGCTGCAGGCCCCGGACTGGGGACCCTCGTTGCAAGCCCCGGAATGGGGGCCCTCGTTGCAGGCCCCGGACTGGGGACCCTCGCTGCAGGCCCCGGACTGGGGACCCTCGCTGCAGGCCCCGGACTGGGGACCCTCGCTGCAGGCCCCGGACTGGGGACCCTAGCTGCAGGCCCCGGACTGGGGACCCTCGCTGCAGGCCCCGGACTGGGGGCCCTCGTTGCAGGCCCCGGACTGGTGACCCTCGCTGCAGGCCCGGACTGGGGACCCTCGCTGCAAGCCCCGGACTGGGGGCCCTCGCTGCAGGCCCCGGACTGGGGGCCCTCGTTGCAGGCCCCGGACTGGTGACCCTCGCTGCAGGCCCGGACTGGGGACCCTCTCTGCAAGCCCCGGACTGGGGGCCCTCGCTGCAAGCCCCGGACTGGGGGCCCTCGCTGCAGGCCCCGGACTGGGGACCCTCGCTGCAGGCCCCGGACTGGGGGCCCTCGCTGCAGGCCCCGGACTGGGGACCCTCGCTGCAGGCCCCGGACTGGGGACCCTCGCTGCAGGCCCCGGACTGGGGACCCTCGTTGCAAGCCACGGAATGGGGGCCCTCGTTGCAGGCCCCGGACTGGGGACCCTCGCTGCAGGCTCCGGACCGCGGATCAATACTGGAGGCTACGTGCCATGGATCATCACTGGAGGCTTCGTGCCATGGATCATCACTGGAGGCTTCATGCCATGGATCATCACTGGAGGCTTCTTGCCATGGATCATCACTGGAGGCTTCGTGCCATGAATCATCACTGGAGGCCTCGTGCCATGGATCATCACTGGAGGCTTCATGCCATGGATCATCACTGAAGGCTTCGTGCCATGAATCATCACTGGAGTGAGGAGACGTATAGGCAGCCTGGTGCGTGGATCTGCCACAGGACTCATCAGGCTGGGGAGACATACAGGAGGCCTGGTTCTGGGAGCAGGCACAGGACTCACCAGGCTGGGGAGACATACTGGAGGTCTCGAGCGTAGAGCCTGCACAACCCGTCCTGGCTGGATGGTTACCTTCGCCCGGCAAATGCGGGGAGCTGGCACAGGACGCACTGGGCTGTGCAGACGCACCGGAGACACAGTGCGCAGAGCCGGCGCAGGATATCCTGGGCCGAAGAGATGCACTGGAGGCCAGGCGCGCTGAGCCGGCACCATCCGTCCTGGCGCGATGCCCACTCTAGCCCGTCCAATGCGGGGAGCTGGAATGTAGAGCACCGGGCTGTGAACGCTCGCTTGAGATACCGTTTGCTCCACTCCATAACACGGTGCCTGACCAGTACCACGCTCCCTACGGTAGTGTCACACCCCCCAAATAATTTTGGGCTGCCTCTCGTGCCTGCTCCGCTGTGCCAACTCCTCGTATTGTCGCCGCTCTGCTTTCTCCGCCTCTATCTCCTCCCTTGGACGCCGATACTCTCCAGCCTTTGCCCAGGGTCCCTTGCCTTCCAATATCTCCTCCCATGTCCATTCCTCCAGAAAACGCTGCTCCTCCCGGCCACGCCGCTTGGTCCGTTTGTGGTGGGTAGTTCTGTCACGAATGTCGTCAGGGAAATGACCGGACCAAGGTGCAGTGTGATGAGCGTACATTTATTTTATTATGAATGTCGCCAACAAAAACATGAAACAACAAAAATGAACGTGAAGCTTCCTAGGGCTATACAGGCCACTAACAAAGTCAACTACCCACAACTAAGATGGAAAAACAGGCTGCCTAAGTATGATTCCCAATCAGAGACAACGATAGACAGCTGTCCCTGATTGAGAACCATACCAAAACATAGAAACAGAAAACATAGAAATAAAGAAACTAGAATGCCCACCCTAGTCACAACCTGGCCTAACCAAAATAGAGAATAAAAGCCTCTCTATGGCCAGAGCGTGACAAGTTTGTGCAGGGTGTGCAGGTAGTTTGTGCAGGGTGTTTAGGTAGTTTATGCCGTGTATGCAGGTGGTTTATGCAGGGTGTGCAGGTAGTTTATGCAGGGTGTGCAGGTAGTTTATGCAGGGTGTGCAGGTAGTTTATGCAGGGTGTTTAGGTAGTTTATGCCGTGTATGCAGGTGGTTTATGCAGGGTGTGCAGGTAGTTTGTGCAGGGTGTGCAGGTAGTTTGTGCAGGGTGTGCAGGTAGTTTATGCAGGGTGTGCAGGTAGTTTATGCAGGGTGTGCAGGTAGTTTGTGCAGGGTGTGCAGGTAGTTCATGCAGGGTGTGCAGGTAGTTTGTGTAACTGCGTTCTTCGTTTGTAGAAAGAGAGTCGGACCGAAATGCAGCGTGTAGGTTACTCATGACTTTAATGAAAGAATGCGTACATGAAATAACTCAATAACATACAAAGCAAAACAACAAACGGAACCTGAAACTAATTACAGCCTATCTGGTGACTATAACACAGAGACAGGACAAACACCCACAAAATACGACGCGAACTCAGGCTACCTAAATACGGTTCCCAATCAGAGACAACGATAAGCAGCTGACTCCAATTGAGAATCGCCTCAGGCAGCCAAGCCTAACTAGACACACCCCTAATCAACACAATCCCAATTACTACAAACCCCAATACGAAACACAACATATAAACCCATGTCACACCCTGGCTTACCCAAACATATACCAAAAACACAAAATATAATGACCAAGGCGTGACAGTTTGTGCAGGGTGTGCAGGTAGTTTGTGCAGGGTGTGCAGGTAGTTTATGCCGTGTATGCAGGTGGTTTATACAGGGTGTGCAGGTAGTTCATGCAGGGTGTGCAGGTAGTTTGTGCAGGGTATGCAGGTAGTTTATGCAGGGTGTGCAGGTAGTTTATGCAGGGGGTACAGGTAGTTTCTGCAGGGTGTTTAGGTTGTTTATGCAGGGTTTGCAGGTAGTTTGTGCAGGGTGTGCAGGTAGTTTATGCAGGGTGTTTAGGTAGTTTGTGCAGGGTGTTTAGGTAGTTTATGCAGGGTGTGCAGGTAGTTTATGCAGGGTGTTTATGTAGTTTGTGCTGGGTGTTTAGGTAGTTTATGCAGGGTGTTTAGGTAGTTTGTGCAGGGTGTTTAGGTAGTTTATGCAGGGTGTTTAGGTAGTTTGTGCAGGGTATGCAGGTAGTTTATGCAGGGTGTTTAGGTAGTTTGTGCAGGGTATGCAGGTAGTTTATGCAGGGTGTTTAGGTAGTTTATGCAGGGTGTGCAGGTAGTTTGTGCAGGGTATGCAGGTAGTTTATGCAGGGTGTTTTTATTTAGTTTGTGCAAGGTGTTTAGGTAGTTTATGCAGGGTGTTTAGGTAGTTTGTGCAGGGTATGCAGGCAGTTTATGCAGGGTGTGCAGGTAGTTTGTGCAGGGTGTGCAGGTAGTTTGTGCAGGGTGTGCAGGTAGTTTATGCCGTGTATGCTGGTGGTTTATGCAGGGTGTGCAGGTAGTTTATGCAGGGTGTGCAGGTAGTTTGTGCAGGGTATGCAGGTAGTTTATGCAGGGGGTACAGGTAGTTTATGCAGGGTGTTTAGGTAGTTTATGCAGGGTTTGCAGGTAGTTTGTGCAGGGTGTGCAGGTAGTTTATGCAGGGTGTTTAGGTAGTTTGTGCAGGGTGTTTAGGTAGTTTATGCAGGGTGTGCAGGTAGTTTGTGCAGGGTATGCAGGTAGTTTATGCAGGGTGTTTAGGTAGTTTGTGCAGGGTGTGCAGGTAGTTTATGCAGGGTGTTTAGGTAGTTTATGCAGGGTGTGCAGGTAGTTTATGCAGGGTGTTTAGGTAGTTTGTGCAGGGTATGCAGGTAGTTTATGCAGGGTGTGCAGGTAGTTTATGCAGGGTGTGCAGGTAGTTTGTGCAGGGTGTGCAGGTAGTTTATGCAGGGTGTGCAGGTAGTTTGTGCAGGGTGTGCAGGTAGTTTATGCAGGGTGTTTAGGTAGTTTGTGCAGGGTATGCAGGTAGTTTATGCAGGGTGTGCAGGTAGTTTGTGCTGGGTGTTTAGGTAGTTTATGCAGGGTGTTTAGGTAGTTTGTGCAGGGTGTTTAGGTAGTTTGTGCAGGGTGTTTAGGTAGTTTGTGCAGGGTATGCAGGAAGTTTATGCAGGGTGTGCAGGTAGTTTATGCAGGGTGTGCAGGTAGTTTATGCAGGGTGTTTAGGTAGTTTGTGCAGGGTGTTTAGGTAGTTTATGCAGGGTGTTTAGGTAGTTTGTGCAGGGTGTTTAGGTAGTTTGTGCAGGGTGTTTAGGTAGTTTATGCAGGGTGTTTAGGGTGTTTAGGTAGTTTATGCAGGGTGTTTAGGTAGTTTATGCAGGGTGTTTAGGTAGTTTATGCAGGGTGTTTAGGTAGTTTATGCAGGGTGTTTAGGTAGTTTGTGCAGGGTGTTTAGGTAGTTTATGCAGGGTGTTTAGGTAGTTTATGCAGGGTGTTTAGGTAGTTTATGCAGGGTGTTTAGGTAGTTTGTGCAGGGTGTTTAGGTAGTTTGTGCAGGGTGTTTAGGTAGTTTATGCAGGGTGTTTAGGTAGTTTATGCAGGGTGTGCAGATAGTTTATGCAGGGTGTGCAGGTAGTTTATGCAGTGTGTGCAGGTAGTTTATGCAGGGTGTGCAGATAGTTTATGCAGGGTGTGCATGGTGTAAGCCTATAATACTGTAAGTGTGTGGGGGGACTCACAGCTGGAGTGTAGTGAATATAGTAGTTACTGTAAGGACCAAGGGTCTAATGGTTTTCTAATTGTATTCTAAGTGCCACTCCATCTACTGTATGGCCACTGTAGAACAGCAGCAGAGAGCTCAGAGCTACCCGAACCAGATGCCCTGACATGGATAGAAATCTACCAGATAAGGATATGGATATCTTACTCAAGTCCTGGCTCAAACACCTATTGTACTGTTTCCTCAGATCACGAAAACACTCTGCCACAGGATAACACACTTAGGGACTTTGCAGAGTATGTAACTAATTGTAACATGAAGAGACCTCTCTGTAAAACACAGGATAAAACAGTGCTAATAGATGGATTGTTTCCTTCTTTGACAGAAGCATCCTACTGTACTCACATCCCTGGGTTTTTGTAACTCTTTCAGAGAACAAACACATATTTTACAGTATCTAATAGCTACTTTATGTATTCTTATTGTTTCTCCCTTGATTCATATAGTAGTAGTACTATAATAGTACTGCATGTGTTTCACAAATACTTGATATGAAAACATGCATATGAACTCCTCTATGTTTTGCCTATGTACTTTTATTTCGCAATGTTGTATTGCCTGCCTGCAGGTGTAAGTGTTATGGATAGACTGATGCCTGTCAATATATATATATATACACACACACACACACACACACACACACACACACACACACACACACACACACACACACACACACACACACACACAGCCTGGTCTGACGATGCTCCAGGGGCCTCACACACACACATTGCCGGACCTCGCCTCGGCCTCCCAGGAAATCCGCTGCAGATGGACAGGATAACATCAAGTCCACTTCCCCAAGCCCGTGGTATGACTGTAACAGATCCCAGAGAGAGACACTGCTGAGCAGAGGACTAGAACTAGAAAGGATTAGAGAAGAGGGAGAGGTAAGATCAACAGTATACTCCATAACTCTGAGTCAGGGAGACAAACACTACAGAGCGCTCTCTCTCTCTCTCTCTCTCTCTCTCTCTCTGTCTCTCTCTCCCTGTCTCTCTCTCTCTCTCTCTCTCTATCTATCCATCTCTATCTCTGTCTCTTTCTCTCTGTCTCTCTCTCTCTGTCTCTCTCTCTCTCTCTCCCCCTCTCTCTCTCTCTCTCTCTCTCTTTCTCTCTCTGTGTGTGTGTGTGTGTGTGTGGTAGCCACATATCCCCTCTGCCCACGTCTGCCTCCCCCCCCTTCCCTGTCTCTCTCCACCTCCCTCCTCTTGTTTGTGTTATGTGTTGGCAGCGATATCATGGATGCTGTTGCAGTGTTGCACATGGTGGGAATTGTTGTGACCACCACCACTCTTTAAAAACATTTGTTTAACCTTTATTTAACCAGGTAAGCTAGCTGAGCACAAGTTCTCATTTACAACTGCGACCTGGCCAAGATAAAGCAAAGCAGTGCGACAGAAACAACAACACAGAGCTACATGGAATAAACAAGCATACAGTCAATAACACAATAGAAAAAAAGAAAGTCTATATACAGTGTGTGCAAATGGCATGAGGAGGTAAGGCAATAAATAGGCCATATTAGCAAGGTAATTACAATTTAGCAGATTAACACTGGCGTGATGGATGAGCAGATGATGATGAGCAGATGATGGTGTGTAAGTAGTGATACTGGTGTGCAAAAGAGCAGCAATGTAAATAAAAACAATATGGGGATGTACAGCTGCAGCGATCGGTTAGCTGCTCAGATAGCTGATGCTGGGTTCAAAGTGTTCAAACATTCTGTGTCCAAAATGGCCCTGATCAAAAGTAGTGCACTATATAAGGAATATGGTGTAATTTGGGACACAACCCATGTGTTACGTAACAATAACCTTCTGTGGTGATAATGTGTTCTTCTGGTTCCTGAATGTACATTGCGTCTTCTTGGGCAGAACTACAAGATGTGCAGAGTAGGGTTTAAGGGGGACAGCTACAAAAATGGTATACTGTACTTATCATATTCCTAGAACTGACTTACCAGGCATTGGTCATGGATTTACTTGTCATTGTTTTGGAGGTTAAGTCCATAAGTCCTTTGTTCCGAGGTCTTCAAATGTTCCATAGACATCTCATATAGCCTACAGACATAGATTATATACTGTTGTAGACGCTGATGAAATAAACTCCTAGAACTGTTTAGGAAACAGCTTCTCATTGTTATTATGTGCATGATGTCAAGATTGAGTAAAGATAGTCTTGTATATTGGTTCTTGACGACAATAGGCTACAACACATTAATCTACCATGTGAATGTAGGACACACGAGGCTCTGAGGGCCGACTGTATCTTAATTTCTAATACATAAAAAGCTAGGGTTTGTTATCATAGCAGGGATAAATAGCCAGATAACTAGAGTTCATTGTGGGTTCAGTTTCAGTGACGCACTATAACTCACTCATCATAATAAACAACAATGATTGGGATACAGTAGCTTTTAGACTGAACAGCCTGCTTTTCTTACCTGGACATTGGAGTACGTGCATTATGATGCCGTGTAACGTAAGACTTCATTGTATTCTGACTTGATATATAGATATGTTTCAATGGACGTTAAACAGCAAAGACATATGCCTACAAACGTACACAAACCCCTGACTCAGGACTCTATTTTTTGATCATCACACTTGGTGTACGTCAACGAGAAATCAAGAGAAAATCAAGCGAGAGTTGGGAGACATTTCCTGGTGATACTTATCTTTACCTGACAGCAGAACGGGTTGGAAGATAGCAACCCACTGTCTTCTTATCTTGTTGCACACTTCCAGTACAGTAGTACTGTACCAGCACAGGAAACGCATGGCCAAATCTGCAAGAGTTGAATCTCTGCTCACACACATGTAACCTCATATGGCAAGGTCAAGCAGATACCGCCTTGACCTCTGAAAGACGTCAACGCACCCTGGCAACAGACAAAACAAGACACAGTACTGCAAAACAAAAACAGCTGTGGAGGAAACATACGTGATGTGAACCGTTAACAAACTCTTAGAAGAGCTGAGGAGTGACTGAGTGAGGACTGCCCACGGCCTGCTGGCTGGCTACACAGTGCAGAGCAGCAGCAATTGTGTATCCAACCTGTGATCTCACTTTGTTCATGCATGTCATCTCATAGGCATTCTCATCTCAAGAGAATACATCTATTTTTTTAAGAATCTTCTTTGCATTCTTGCAGCTCCATCAAATGCAGTTTTTCCTACTAGAGATACATTTTCTAGGGCTCTATTCAATCCATAGCGCTGAAGATCCACTTTATAATATGTCGTCTCGATTGGAAATTTCCTTTACATTTTAACACGGATTTGATTAAATCCAGCCCTTAGTTATGAATTTAAGGGGTAACCTTTCACCCAGATATCGTTCACCATATACTTTTCTCAGCATAATGAAACAGCACTATTCAATATTGTTGTGCTTCATGTCATGTTATACTTTATAGGTAATATGTCATGTTTGTTGAAGTCCAGAGCCTAATACTAATATTCCAGCAAATTGATAGGGTTGTGACCCGAGCCTTGTGTAGGTGGATCATATCATCTCTAAATGAACATCATTTATGCTTGAACTCCGTCTATAATTGTCACGTTCTGACCTTAGTTCCTTTGGTTTGTCTTTGTTTTAGTATGGTCAGGGCGTGAGTTGGGGTGGGCAGTCTATGTTCTTTTTTCTATAATTGAGGATTTTTGTGTTTGGCCTGGTATGGTTCTCAATCAGAGGCAGCTGTCAATCGTTGTCCCTGATTGAGAACCATACTTAGGTAGCCTGGTTTCACCTTTGAGTTGTGGGTGATTATTTTTCCGTTTCAATGTTTGCACCATTCGGGACTGTTTCGGTTTTCATTTTGATTCGCTTGTTCTTTTGTATTTTGTATTCATTTTCCATTGAATCACATTATGGATACATACCACGCTGCATTTTGGTCCTCCAATCCTTCCTACTACTCCTCCTCAGAGGAGGAAGAAGAAACCCGTTACAGAATCGCCCACCAACCAAGGACCAAGCAGCGTGGTAACGGGCAGCAGCAGCGATCTCCAGACTCCTGGACATGGGAGGAGATTTTGGACGACCCTGGGCACAGGCTGGAGAATATCACCGCCCCAAGGCAGAGCTGGAGGCAGCGAAAGCCGAGAGGCGGTGGTATGAGGAGGCAGCACAGCAGCGCGGCTGGGACCAAACATTTTTTGGACGGGGCACATGGGGAGTGTGGCTAAGTCAGGTAGGAGACCTGAGCCAACTCCCTGTGCTCACCATGGAGAGAGGTGGACCGGGCAGGCAACGTGTTATGCCGTGAGGCGAACGGTGTCCCCGGTGCGTGTGCATAGCCCGGTGCCTTACATAGCAGCACCTCGTATCGGCCGGGCTAGAGTGGGCATCGAGCCAGGTGCCATGAAGCTGGCTCAGCGCATCTGGTCGCCAGTGCGTCTCCTCGGGCTGGGGTTCATGGCACCAGCCCTACGCATGGTGTCCCTGGTTCGCCAGCACAGCCCAGTGCGGTCTATTCCACCTCGCCGCACTGGCCTGGCTACGGTGAGCATCCAGCCAGGTAGGGTTGTGCAGGCTCAGTGCTCGAGACCTCCGGTGCGCCTCCACGGTCCGGTCTATCCGGTGCCTCCTACACACACCAGGCCTCCGGTGGCAGCCCCCCGCACCAGGCTGTCTCTCCGTCTCCTCCCTACAGGTGCTCCCGCCTGTCCAGCGCTGCCAGAGTCGCCCGTCTGTCCTGAGCTGCCAGAGTCGCCCGTCTGTCCTGAGCTGCCAGAGTCGCCCGTCTGTCCTGAGCTGCCAGAGTCGCCCGTCTGTCCTGAGCTGCCAGAGTCGCCCGTCTGTCCTGAGCTGCCAGAGTCGCCCGTCTGTCCTGAGCTGCCAGAGTCGCCCGTCTGTCCTGAGCTGCCAGAGTCGCCCGTCTGTCCTGAGCTGCCAGAGTCGCCCGTCTGTCCTGAGCTGCCAGAGTCGCCCGTCTGTCCTGAGCTGTCAGAGTCGCCCATCTGTCCTGAGCTGCCAGAGCCACCGGTCAGTCAGGAGCTGCCAGAGCCGTTCGTTACTCAGGTGCTACCAGAATCGCCCTTCTCACGTCCATTCGGGACCCGTTGCTAGGGTCCCCAGTCCGAGGTCGGCGGCGATCCGCTCTAAAGAGGCCACAGAGGCGGGTTGTGAGGCAGACAAAGACTAGGGTGGAGTCCACGTCCCGCGCCAGAGATACCACCGCAGACAGACGCCCACACAGACCCTCCCCTATAGGTTCAGGTCTTGCGGCCGGAGTCCGCACCTTGGGAGGAGGAGGGGGGGGGGGGGGGGGGGTACTGTCACGTTCTGACCTTAGTTCCTTTGTTTTGTCTTTGTGATTTTGGGTGGGTAGTCTATGTTCTTTTTTCTATAATTGAGGATTTCTGTGTTTGGCCTGGTATGGTTCTCAATCAGAGGCAGCTGTCAATCATTGTCCCTGATTGAGAACCATACTTAGGTAGCCTGGTTTCACCTTTGAGTTGTGGGTGATTATTTTTCCGTTTCAGTGTTTGCACCATTCGGGACTGTTTCGGTTTTCATTTTGATTCGCTTGTTTTGTATTTTGTATTCATTTTCCATTAAATCACATTATGGGTACATACCACGCTGCATTTTGGTCCTCCGATCCTTCCTACTACTCCTCCTCAGAGGAGGAAGAAGAAACCCGTTACAATAATATGCCAAAAGTCAAACCTCTCTGGAGGTTAAGTCTAATAAATCGATTAAGTCTAATATGTTCAATCATATCAGAGTTTTTTTTCTGCCGTGAGACTCTCTGAGTTCAAGCTCAAGTCCACAAGATTTAGGAGCCGTTGCCAATTCATTTTCTCCTGGATCTGTCTTCTGTGAAAATCCTGCAATGTTATTCCAAACAGTGACATCATGTGTTGTAGTAGTCTGATGGTGAAAGAAGACATTGTTCTGGCAGGGGGACATTAACTGTGAACAGTTAAGCAGAACAGTTTTAATGTTATTAGAAGCCATTGTTGTTGCAAACACAAATGCTAGGGAGAGGGCCAAGAGTTCATTCTTAAGTATCTTATAGAATCACAACAGGGATGTCTATACTTATCTAACTTTGATGTTGTAGACAGACATGTCTGGCTATGATAGAGAGCATTGCTTAACTTCTACGACTAAAAAGATTGCAGTAATGAAATAATAACAATATGGATGTTGAATGTCTATTCCATTACTAACTATATGTCTCAAAATGATAGTATCTGTAGGTTGGCTTAGATAGTTGATAACATGTAGACTATATTTCGTCGCCAATGTTTATGGAAAACGTACATTAAGTTGCACAAGGAGCACTTGTCTCTCAAATACATTGTTACAGTTGTTGGTTAGCTAGTTAGCAAATTTGAGCCATATTAGCATAGATGTGACATCAGCCAAAACATCTCAAAACAAGACATGGTATCAATAACAAGATTAAACTAGCTGCAACGATCCACTTACAATTTACTACATGGCAGTTTATTGTCATTGTTGCTAGTAGTATGTCATCCACAATCACAACAATACACAGCCTCCTGTTCCTTTGAAGTACACACATTGGGAATAACAAAAATCAATGGAACAGATTTCGTCATGCATGTGTCCCACTATCTAATGGAAAGAGTTACTTATCTTAGTTGGAAAGACATCTCCCTCAAACATTTGCCAGTTCATTCTCTAAAAACATGTTTATAGATTTGTATTTGCTTATTTAACATTTATTTAACTAGAATGAGTATAAATCTCTGTCCTGTCGATTTTTAAGACTGGCCTGCTCTTAGCAACCCAAAAAAGGAAATTATAGCAGATATTTTTTGGGGCAGCTTCATTAAATAGTACCCGCAAAACACCAGTCTCAACATCCACAGTGAAGAGGCGACACCTTGATGCTGACCTTCTCGTCATCATGCAAGAGGTCAGACAAGTGAAAATTGTGGTCAATAAAGAAAACTTTAAGCTCGTCTCTCAATTTAAAAAACGTGTCAATACTTAATACTTACTCCTTGATAACCAGTGCACTTCTAGGTTGTAAAAACGTTACATGGTCGCTGCCCATATCATTGCAAAGTTCAGAAAATACACAAGAGTTCAGGGGCCTTGCTTTAACAAAATTAACCATTTTCACTGTAGTATCCAAAACGTCTTTCAAGCTGTCAGACATTCCCTTGGCAGCAAGGGCCTCTCAGTGGATGCTGCAATGTACCCAAGTGGCGTCGGGAGCAACTGCTTGCATGCGCATTACCACTCCACTATGTCTCCCCGTCATGGCTTTTGCACCATCAGTACAGATACCAACACATCTTGACCACCAAAGCCCATTTGATGTCACAAAGCTGTCCAGTACTTAAAACATATCCTCACCTGTTGTCCTGGTTTCCAGTGGTTTGCAGAAGAGGATGTCTTCCTTAATTGACCCCCCATAAACGTAAAGGACATATACCAGGAGCTGTGCCAGGCCCGCCACGTCTGTAATGCACAGCTGTAACTGGCTTGTATGTGAAGCAGTAATTGTTTCAAAACATCTCCTGCCATGTCACTGATGCGTCGTGAAACAGTGTAATTTGATGAAGTAATTGTCTGTATAGTTTTTTAAAACTTTTCCCCCAGCATTGTCTCAGCCATATCTGTGGCAGCAGGAAGAATTAAGTCCTCCACAATAGTATGGAGTTTGCCTGTCCTAGCCACTCGGTAGTTCAACATACAGTGCCTTGCGAAAGTATTCGGCCCCCTTGAACTTTGCGACCTTTTGCCACATTTCAGGCTTCAAACATAAAGATATAAAACTGTATTTTTTTGTGAAGAATCAACAACAAGTGGGACACAATCATGAAGTGGAACGACATTTATTGGATATTTCAAACTTTTTTAACAAATCAAAAACTGAAAAATTGGGCGTTTTATATCTTTATGTTTGAAGCCTGAAAAGTGGCAAAAGGTCGCAAAGTTCAAGGGGGCTGAATACTTTCGCAAGGCACTGTATAAGACGCATCTCACAACTGTCAGTGTCCATGTAAGCTGGGCTAACAACAAATGTATAATTACTGATGCTGGATTGATTGGATGTGCTCATGGAAGCAGAACAACTTGTGTCGTCGACAGGTGCAGGTGTAGTACTGCCAGTAGAGCTGGTATGTGTCTCTATGGATGTTAATTATTTGACTAGGCTACCTGTATTTGTGTTGTTATGTCGCTGAACACTAGATGGTTTCATTTTATTTTTGGCAGTGAAACGAGGCTACTCAGGCGAGAAAAAAACTCACCCAAATGTATAGCCTCGTTGGGAAATATAAATGGACTGTTTGAAAATGTGAAAAAAAGGGTTATTTTTTATGTGAATCACATTTTTATTTGGCGTACCCCCGACGACATTGCGCGTACCCCAGTTTGGGAATACCTGACCTACAGTATACTGTGATTCACAATGTGCCACAGAAAGAGAAAGGGACCTAGAGTCCTAGACCTTGCCAATGTGGTAAAGTCAGATGATGAATCCAGGCCTGATCATTAAAGAGGCTGGACAACCTTGGAGAGCATCTGGTGTCCTCTGAGAGTAGGAGAAGATACATCTGTACTTTGTCTATCTCTCTCTCTCTCCCTCTCTCTCTCTCTCTCTCTCTCTCCTTCCTCTTTCTCTCACTCTCTCTTTCTCTCTCTCTCTCTCTCTCTCAAATCAAATCAAATCAAGTTTATTTGTCACGTGCGCCGAATACAACAGGTGTAGTAGACCTTACAGTGAAATGCTTCCTTACAGGCTCTAACCAATGGTGCAGAAAAAGGTGTGTGTGTCTGTGTGTGTGTGTGTGTGTGTGTGTGTGTGTGTGTGTGTGTGTGTGTGTGTGTGTAGGTACATGTAAGTAAAGAAATAAAACAACAGTAAAAAGACATTTGAAAAAGAGTAGCGAGGCTATGTACAGACACCTGTTAGTCAGACTTATTGAGGTAGTATATACATGTAGGTATCGTTAAAGTGACTATGCATATATGATGAACAGTGAGTAGCAGAAGCGTAAAAGAGGGGTTGGCGGGTGGTGGGACACAATGCAGATAGCCCGGTTAGCCAATGTGCTGGAGCACTGGTTGGTCGGGCCAATTTAGGTAGTATGTACATGTATAGTTAAAGTGACTATGCATATAAGATAAACAGAGAGTAGCAGCAGCGTAAAAGAGGGGTTGGGGGGGAGGGGGGCTTTCAATGCAAATAGTCCGGGTAACCATTTGGTTACCTGTTCAGGAGAAGCCATTTTGTCCTAGACTTGGCACTCCGGTCCTGCTTGCCATGCGGTAGTAGAGAAAACAGTTTATGAGTGGGGTGGCTGGGGTCTTTGACAATTTTTAGGGCCTTCCTCTGACACCACCTGGTGTAGAGGTCCTGGATGGCAGGCAGCTTAGCCCCAGTGATGTACTGGGCCGTACACACTACCCTCTGAAGTGCCTTGCGGTCCGAGGCCAAGCAATTGCCGTACCAGGCAGTGATGCAACCATGCTCTCGATGTTGCAGCTGTAGAACCTTTTGAGGATCTCAGAACCCATGTCAAATCTTTTTAGTTTCCTGAGGGGGAATAGGCTTTGTTGTGCCCTCTGCACGACTGTCTTGGTGTGTTTGTACCAATCTAGTTTGTTATTGATGTGGACAACAAGGAATTTGAAGCTCTCAACCTGCTCCACTACAGCCCCGTCGATGAGAATGGGGACGTGCTCGGTGCTCCTTTTCCTGTAGTCCACAATCATCTCCTTAGTCTTGGTTACGTTGAGGGATAGGTTGTTATTCTGGCACCACCAGGCCAGGTCTCTGACCTCCTCCCTGTAGGCTGCCTCGTCATTGTCGGTGATCAGGCCTACCACTGTTGTGTCGTCAGCAAACTTAATGATGGTGTTGGAGTCATGCCTGGCCATGCGGTCATGGGTGAACAGGGAGTACAGGAGGGGACTGAGCACGCACCCCTGGGGAGCTCCAGTGTTGTGGATCTGCGTGGCAGATGTGTTGCTACCTACCCTCACCACCTGGGGGCGGCCTGTCTGGAAGTCTAGGATCCAGTTGCAGAGGGAGGTGTTTAGTTCCAGGATCCTTAGCTTGGTGATGAGCTTTGAGGGTAATATGGTGTTGAACGCTGAGCTGTAGTCAATGAACAGCATTCTCACATAGGTGTTCCTTTTGTCCAGGTGGGAAAGGGCAGTGTCGAGTGCAATAGAGATTGCATCATCTGTGGATCTGTTTGGGTGGTATGCAAATTGGAGTGGGTCTAGGGTTTCTGGGATAATGGTGTTGATATGAGCCATTACCAGCCTTTCAAAGCACTTCATGGCTACGGACATGAGTGCTACGGGTCTGTAGTCATTTAGGCAGGTTGCCTTACTGTTCTTGGGCACAGGGACTATGATGGTCTGCTTGAAGCATGTTGGTATTACAGACTCAATCAGGGACATGTTGAAAATGTCAGTGAAGACACCTGCCAGTAGGTCAGCACATGCCCGGAGCACACGTCTATTTCTCTCTCTCCCTCTCTCTTTATCTCTCTCTCTCTCTCTCCCTTCTCTTTCTCTTTCTCTTTCTCTCTCTCTCTCTCTCTCTCTCTCTCTCTCCCTCTCTCTCTCTCCCTCTGTCACGTTCTGACCTTTATTTCCTTTGTTTTGTCATTATTTAGTATGGTCAGGGCGTGAGTTGGGTGGGCAGTCTATGTTTGTTTTTCTATGTTTTGGGGTATTTCTATGTTTCGGCCTAGTATGGTTCTCAATCAGAGGCAGGTGTCATTAGTTGTCTCTGATTGAGAATCATACTTAGGTAGCCTGGGTTTCACTGTGTGTTTGTGGGTGATTGTTCCTGTCTCTGTGTTTGCACCAGATAGGACTGTTTAGGTTTTCACACATTTATTGTTTTGTAGTGTTCATGTGTACATTTACGTATTAAAAGAACCATGGACACTTACCACGCCGCATATTGGTCCTCTGATCCTTTTCGCCTCTCCTCTTCGGAAGAAGAGGAGGAAATCCCTGACACCCTCTCTCTTTCTCTCTTTTTCGCTCTCAGTCTCATTCTCTTAATTTCTATATTTATCTCTCTCTTTTGCTCTCACTCTATTTGCTCTCTCTGTCTCTGTCTTTCTCTGCTAATTACACTGTTCTTATTATCAGCCTCTGTATAGAGATAAGGGGAGGACTCTATTGTATCAGAGACAACGGAGACCTGACTTTGACAAAGTGCTCAATCAAATCACAGAAGAAACAGAACTGCATGGGAAATTGTGCATCTTGCTCATTTATCTTCATATAACCAAACTTCAATTTGAAGGAAATGTAGTTTTCATCAAGTCTTTCATCCTTGCAGGATGTTGACTAAAGAGATGTCTGGTTTAAATGTCTGTGGTTACTATGATCTTTTTATGTTTAACCAGGTCATGGAAATACATGATTGATGGAAACAACATTTCCAGCAAATTAAAGTTTAGATATTTTAAAACAAAGTTTAGTCTTGTGTTCAGCTTTTACCAAGAATATGTCTAGTTGCTAGGTTACTGCTATAATGGGGTCTCCCAGTGGGTTTAATTAGACACTTGTGTGACCCACTACACTAGCTTTGGGGACAGGACAAAACATTCCCTGTCATTATGGCCAACACAGCAACTGTGGACACCCTATCCATCCTTTGTACACCTCATCTTCAAAGCCCTCATCTAAGTGGTTGCTTGTGGGGCAGGTCAGGGTCCAGTGTAGGTCTGCTGCTGGTGGTGGTTATGATGGTTGTAATGGGGGTGGGGGGAGACGTTACTGCCGTGGTCCAGGGAGAAAACAGGAAACATGTGCACTGAGGCAGGCACATCCTCCCTGGAGTGTGCCCATGTGACGAAGTGTTTTGTAGCAGAAAGGAATGCTGGTCTAGCTGTTAACTGCACCCCCGGTGCCCACAAGCTGCTCTCATTGGTTCCTCTGAGTCTAATGGTCATATTGGTCATGTTTAGCCTTGGTTAGACCCACAACGTTGTCATCATGACTTGCCTTTTGCCTCGGCTATAACCGCTGGTGTTGTGACCCTCACTGAATTAAAATGGAATGTGGTCCTGCTGCACCCCACCCCCTTAATCCCAGAATGTTGTATGTATGGAACATACTGTACTATCACTACTATTACACACTGACTGTTGTTCTAAAGTTTCCTCTCTCTTCACTCATCGTATGGTATGCAACATGTTTCGGCACATGCCGGTGGAAAAGCTAACGGCATATTACACATATCAATTAGATCAACAGTATTGGTCTTATAAGCAACAGCAAACGTCTGCCATTGAGCCTGCAGCCAGAGACTGATCCAGCCAGAGACTGATCCAGCCTGAGACTGATCCAGCCAGAGACTGATCCAGCCAAAGACTGATCCAGCCAGAGACTGATCCAGCCAGAGACTGATCCAGCCAGAGACTGATCCAGCCAGAGACTGATCCAACCAGAGACTGATCCAACCAGAGACTGATCCAGCCAGAGACTGATCCAGCCAGAGACTGATCCAACCAGAGACTTATCCAGCCAGAGACTGATCCAGCCAGAGACTGATCCAGCCAGAGACTGATCCAACCAGAGACTGATCCAGCCAGAGACTGATCCAGCCAGAGACTGATCCAACCAGAGACTGATCCAGCCAGAGACTGATCCAACCAGAGACTGATACAGCCAGAGACTGATCCAGCCAGAGACTGATCCAACCTGAGACTGATCCAACCAGAGACTGATCCAGCCAGAGACTGATCCAACCAGAGACTGATCAGCCAGAGACTGATCCAGCCAGAGACTGATCCAGCCAGAGACTGATCCAACCAGAGACTGATCCATCCAGAGACTGATCCAACCAGAGACTGACCGACCCAGCCAGAGACTGATCCAGCCTGAGGCTGATCCAGCCAGAGACTGATCCAACCAGAGACTGATCCAACCAGAGACTGATCCAGCCAGAGACTGATCCTACCAGAGACTGATCCAGCCAGAGACTGATCCAGCCAGAGACTGATCCAACCAGAGACTGATCCAGCCAGAGACTGATCCAGCCAGAGACTGATCCAGCCAGAGACTGATACAGCCAGAGACTGATCCAACCTGAGACTGATCCAGCCAGAGACTGATCCAGCCAGAGACTGATCCAACCAGAGACTGATCCAGCCAGAGACTGATCCAACCAGAGACTGATCCAGCCAGAGACTGATCCAACCAGAGACTGATCCAGCCAGAGACTGATCCAACCAGAGACTGATCAGCCAGAGACTGATCCAGCCAGAGACCGATCCAGCCAGAGACTGATCGAGCCAGAGACTGATCCAACCAGAGACTGATCCATCCAGAGACTGATCCAACCAGAGACTGATCCAACCAGAGACTGACCGACCCAGCCAGAGACTGATCCAGCCGGAGACTGATCCAGCCAGAGACTGATCCAGCCAGAGACTGATCCAAGCAGAGACTGATCCAACCAGAGACTGATCCAGCCAGAGACTGATCCTACCAGAGACTGATCCAGCCAGAGACTGATCCAGCCAGAGACTGATCCAACCAGAGACTGATCCAGCCAGAGACTGATCCAGCCAGAGACTGATCCAACCAGAGACTGATACAGCCAGAGACTGATCCAACCAGAGACTGATCCAGCCAGAGACTGATCCAGCCAGAGACTGATCCAACCAGAGACTGATCCAGCCAGAGACTGATCCAACCAGAGACTGATCCAGCCAGAGACTGATCCAGCCAGAGACTGACCCAGCCAGAGACTGATCCAACCAGAGACTGATCCAGCCAGAGACTGATACAACCAGAGACTGATCCAGCCAGAGACTGATCCAGCCAGAGACTGATCCAGCCAGAGACTGATCCAACCAGAGACTGATCCAGCCAGAGACTGATCCAGCCAGAGACTGATTCAACATGTGTGTCTTTTCTGGAGATTGCAGAGTGCAGAGGAAAAACATTTGTCCTTCAATAAGCTTTCCTCCCCTGTCAAACAAAAACAACCACAGGGAATATTTACTGTACTAAAGAAGACTATTGATGCCTGACTTCCTGTGTTGCACCCTAAATACTCCATAAACTATCAAAATAAAGAGAGTTGCACACTCCATATATCACCTCCCAGTCATTAACTGGAGGGCAACAGTAAAGGGCTTGCCTGTGTTACATATATATACTGTATGTTACAGGAGAATGTCCATTTTGGAAATGAATACGTTCCACCTACGTCTCTGCATCACTGTGCCTTCTTTTAAAGTTTATTCGCCGTTCGTCAGCACCTCTACATTAAATCATTTTTCTGGGTGTGCCCCAGCTCATGTTTTTTATCACACCCTAAATACTCCCCAGCATGGGAGAAAGAACCCCAGCATGACCTTTCCTCTTATATCAGTCGATGCAAGTCTCCTCAATTGTGTGTGTGTGTGTGTATGCGTGCGGAAGAATCCCATTGTGACCTTCCCTTTAATATCAGTCTTTTGAAGTCCAGGTGTGCGTAACGATGGTGACAGGTGTGCGTAACGATGGTGACAGGTGTCCGTAACGATGGTGACAGGTGTGCGTAACGATGGTGACAGGTGTGCGTAACGATGGTGACAGGTGTGCGTAACGATGGTGACAGGTGTGCGTAACGATGGTGACAGGTGTGCGTAACGATGGTGACAGGTGTGCGTAACGATGGTGACAGGTGTCCGTAACGATGGTGACAGGTGTGCGTAACGATGGTGACAGGTGTGCGTAACGATGGTGACAGGTGTCCGTAACGATGGTGACAGGTGTGCGTAACGATGGTGACAGGTGTGCGTAACGATGGTGACAGGTGTGCGCCATAACTAGCAGCCTGGCCAGAGAGCGAGCACACATGACACAAGGAGAGTGCATAGGGCTCATACAGAAAGCAGACTCTCTGCTTCCTAAACACAAACATAC
The DNA here is from genome assembly GCF_034236695.1 of Oncorhynchus nerka. NCBI lineage: Eukaryota > Metazoa > Chordata > Actinopteri > Salmoniformes > Salmonidae > Oncorhynchus > Oncorhynchus nerka. The sequence continues at coordinate 83,883,573 of NC_088423.1, forward strand.
ACACAACTGTACACTTAGCATACCAGTAGTTTAATATGTCAGAGCTTCAAAAGAATGTCAATCTTCAATAAAGCGTAAGTCATGTTCCTGAGATGCAATTGTCTGGCCAGAGTCCAGCAGGAGAACACACACTTCCCCACAGTTCGCAACTAACGCGACTCCGGTTCCTCTATTCATTTCATTGTGTCGAAAGCTGGAGAAGATGCTTGAGCTGAGCTGAGAGTTCGAACAGTGTGAAAGCCAATGGTACAATATTCTAGAACACTGCTGTGTGTACGAGTACATGTTTTCAAGATCCTTACGTCCAACACTTGGAAGGACAAATTTGCTTCACAGCAGCATGCGGAATACCCTGTATCCTGGTGGGCTTTCTTAGAAGTCATTTCTTAGAAGTCATTTCCTGGCACTGCCACTTCTCAGTTCTGGGTGCTACAAGTTCAGGCATGGGCTGGTTTAACATTCTTTCTAAGTAGTTGAAATAAACACCTGTAAATAGCAGGTAGAATCCAAAAAAGTCTACCATTATTATAATGACTGCCTTTGTGTCATTTTCAGATTCATTTCTAAGAAGAAAAAAACATGTAAAAGAAGATCTATTGGCATCATGTGGTCATTGAGCCACTACTGATGTTTTATATAACACTATGAGGACAATGATCAAGTGTGTTGCTAATGGCAAACTATGTTTAAACAAGCACTTCTATTGAATTGAACATCATGCTGGTTACTACTTAGTTTCCTAATACCTAGAACCATCTCATGCTTGAACGTACGCTGGGGAGAGATATCATTGCGTAACACAGGGAAATAGAACACAATTAAAGTCCAGGGATGCTTGTTATTGTGGTCATCCTAGTGAAATGTGCAATAACTCATGTTAACCTTGGCATTCGTTTGTGAGCTCATGGAATCTGATATTTGTTTTACTATCTCCATTCAGTTGCTCAATTCCTTCAATTTACAAAATTGTGTACCTACTGTGGTCGTGGGTGGCAATGGTACTTGATTTATCATGGGTAAAGCCTCAACAAAGATTTGGCCGAATAACGTTCTCCTCTATGCCAACCACACTTCTGAATTCCACCAAGCAAACCTCTGCATTTATCTATTTTTAACATCACCTTCTCTGTTCTCTCAGAGGCTACATCCATCAAGGAGTCTTTAGCTGCCTGCCATCAACAGGAGGAAAGATCTGTCGGTCACATGGAATAATCTCCGCCAATTGGATTTATAAGTAGAAAACAAGGCTTGGATATGAAGAGGAGGTAAACTTTTTAAAAAAGTCCTTATTTTCTCCCCAATCGCATTAGCTCGGCACAGAGCCAGTAATTAGGAGGCTGTCTGTGGAAAGCCAGCTCCATCTTGACTTTTATTGGCTAAACAAATTTGATGAAAGTGTGTGGTTTTGACCTTTTTGCTGCATTGTGTTAAGGCACAACGGGAGGTTCAGAGAGGCAGGCAGAGATAAGACTGAACGAAATGGAACGGCAGACGATGTCAGGGCCTAATCAGAACAGATCACCAGAAAGAGAGAGAGGGAGAGAGAAAGAGTGAGGGATAGAGAGAGAAGGAGAGGGAGAAGAGAGAGAGAGAGAGGAGAGAAGAGAAGAGAAGAGAAGAGAGAGAGAGAGAGAGAGAGAGAGAGAGAGAAGAGAGAGAGAGAGAGAGAGAGAGAAGAGAGAGAGAGAGAGAGAGAGAGAAGAGAATAGAAGAGAAGAGAGGAGAGGAGAGAGAGAAGAGAAGAGAAGAGAAGAGAAGAGAGAGAGAGAGAGAGAGAGAAGAGAGAAGAGACAAGAGACAAGAGACAAGAGAGGAGAGAGAGAGAGAGAGAAGAGAGGAGAGAGAGAGAAGAGAGGAGAGAGAGAGAGAGAAGAGAGAAGAGAGAAGAGAAGAGAGGAGAGAGAGAGAGAGAGAGAGAGAAAGAGAGAGGAGAGAGAGAGAGAGAGAGAGAGAGAAGAGAGGAGAGAGAGAGAGAGAGAGAAGAGAGAAGAGAGAGAGAGAGATGAGAGGAGAGAGAGAGAGAGAGAGAGAGAGAGAGAAGAGAGAAGAGAGAAGAGAGGAGAGAGAATGGCGGGCATCTCCTGTAAATAATGTCCAATAATGGACTTCTAAATAAAATTAAAGACATCCTGCTTTTTGAAAGGGTGTTATCTTCCACTCACAGCACTTTTCCCCCATTAGGTACCCAGCGGTACAGGTAATAACCATGTCACCTGTGTTGATAACAGTCTACTTTATGGCTGACAAAACCCCTTTGATATGACAATTGCCTACACATTGTGTTTGGTTCTTATCGATGTCGTAATGGGGAAAAGGCCCAACCTAAGACTGAGGCAACTGAGAGGCAGCATAGAAGGGAACATGAGAAGAGCATGTAAATCCCTCATTGTCCACACGGGGAATGGGTTACAGTATATTTCTATGTTGTTGCCAATAGAAACAATGGAGCGCTGTTAATAAAGGATTTTCTCAGTTTCAGCTTAGCTCTTAATCCTTTGGCTTCAAAGTATCCTGCTACGTAAAGGAACCCCCTCTCAAAGAAAGACTGTTCTATCAAAGACTGACTGTTCTCTCAAAGAAAGGCTGTTCTCTCAAAGAAAGGCTGTTCTCTCAAAGAAAGACTGTTCTCTCAAAGAAAGACTGTTCTCTCAAAGAAAGACTGTTCTCTCAAAGAAAGACTGTTCTCTCAAAGAAAGACTGTTCTCTCAAAGAAAGACTGTTCTCTCAAAGAAAGACTGTTCTCTCAAAGAAAGGCTGTTCTCTCAAAGACGGACTGTTCTAGCAAAGACTGACTGTTCTATCAAAGAAAGTCTGTTCTCTCAAAGAAAGACTGTTCTATCAAAGAAAGGCTGTTCTCTCAAAGAAAGACTGTTCTCTCAAAGACGGACTGTTCTATCAAAGACTGACTGTTCTATCAAAGATGGACTGTTCTATCAAAGACTGACTGTTCTAGCAAAGACTGACTGTTCTAGCAAAGACTGACTGTTCTATCAAATCCCAGACTGGCACGGATTCTCAGGCTCCATCTCAAATGGCCCCCTGTAGTGCACTACTACTAGTACTTTACACTACAGTAAGAGACCTGTCGCCTGTCAATCGCTGTCATTTCAAATCGGATGAACTATGTATGGTGGCCGTGAACATGCCTGAATGCAGAGAGATAAACTGTAGCATTGCTATCCCAGGAACATGTACTGAACATCAGTATGGGATTACCTGAGGTCATAAAGGACCATGGTACACCACCGCTGTTACAGCACACCACCCACTCCCCTGACCTGTCATACGCCATGTTTGTCAGTTAAATGTAATGTTGCACAATGACTGGCTGTACATGCGTTAATCAGCCTTATTTCCCCTTCATTTGATTAGGTTTATCACACTGTGCCAAGGTGATGATCTCTGCACCAGCTGCCGATCTTTGCAGGACATGAAACTGTCAACATGGGCAAAAAAAAGAGGTTAGCATATTTCTTTGACGTTAATGAGGTGATCACACAGTGGAAGTGTCAATGTGGGCGAGAAAGATTAACATGCTGCTGGCCATTACAATAATGAAGTGGTCTTATTATGGAGCTGTGTCAGTCATAACTACTGTAATGTGTTAGATATAACTACTGTACTGTGTCAGATATAACTACTGTAATGTGTCAGTCATAACTACTGTACTGTGTCAGTCATAACTACTGTACTGTGTTAGATATAACTACTGTACTGTGTCAGATATAACTACTGTAATGTGTCAGTCATAACTACTGTACTGTGTCAGTCATAACTACTGTACTGTGTTAGATATAACTACTGTACTGTGTTAGATATAACTACTGTACTGTGTCAGTCATAACTACTGTACTGTGTTAGATATAACTACTGTACTGTGTCAGTCATAACTACTGTAATGTGTTAGATATAACTACTGCACTGTGTCAGTCATAACTACTGTACTGTGTCAGTCATAACTACTGTACTGTGTTAGATATAACTACTGTACTGTGTCAGTCATAACTACTGTACTGTGTCAGTCATAACTACTGTAATGTGTCAGTCATAACTACTGTACTGTGTCAGTCATAACTACTGTACTGTGTTAGATATAACTACTGTACTGTGTCAGTCATAACTACTGTACTGTGTTAGATATAACTACTGTACTGTGTCAGTCATAACTACTGTACTGTGTTAGATATAACTACTGTACTGTGTCAGTCCTAACTACTGTAATGTGTTAGATATAACTACTGTAATGTGTCAAACATAACTACTGTACTGTGTCAGTCATAACTACTGTAATGTGTCAGTCATAACTACTGTACTGTGTCAGTAATAACTACTGTACTGTGTTAGATATAACTACTGTAATGTGTCAGTCATAACTACTGTACTGTGTTAGATATAACTACTGGACTGTGTTAGATATAACTACTGTAATGTGTCAGTCATAACTACTGTAATGTGTTAGATATAACTACTGTACTGTGTTAGATATAACTACTGTACTGTGTCAGTCATAACTACTGTACTGTGTTAGTCATAACTAATGTAATATGTTAGATATAACTACTGTAATGTGTTAGATATAACTACTGTACTGTGTCAGTCATAACTACTGTACTGTGTTAGATATAACTACTGTACTGTGTCAGTCCTAACTACTGTAATGTGTTAGATATAACTACTGGTATGTGTCAGTCATAACTACTGTAATGTGTCAGTCATAACTACTGTACTGTGTCAGTAATAACTACTGTACTGTGTTAGATATAACTACTGTAATGTGTCAGTCATAACTACTGTACTGTGTTAGATATAACTACTGTACTGTGTTAGATATAACTACTGTACTGTGTCAGTCATAACTACTGTACTGTGTCAGTCATAACTACTGTACTGTGTTAGATATAACTACTGGACTGTGTTAGATATAACTACTGTAATGTGTCAGTCATAACTACTGTAATGTGTTAGATATAACTACTGTACTGTGTTAGATATAACTACTGTACTGTGTCAGTCATAACTACTGTACTGTGTTAGTCATAACTAATGTAATATGTTAGATATAACTACTGTAATGTGTTAGATATAACTACTGTACTGTGTTAGATATAACTACTGTACTGTGTCAGTCATAACTACTGTACTGTGTCAGTCAAAACTATGTGTTAGATATACTACTGTGTTAGATAATAACTACTGTAATGTGTCAGTCATAACTACTGTACTGTGTCAGTCATAACTACTGTACTGTGTGTGAGTATAACTACTGTACTGTGTTGTCAGTCATAACTACTGTCAGTCATAACTACTGTACTGTGTGATATCAGTCATAACTACTGTACTGTGTTAGATATAACTACTGTACTGTGTTAGTTAGATATAAACTACTGTCATAACTACTGTAATGTGTTAGATATAACTACTGTACTGTGTAGTAACAGTACTGTGTTAGATATAACTACTGTACTGTGTCAGTCATAACTACTGTACTGTGTCAGTCATAACTACTGTAATGTATAACTACTGTACTGTGTTAGATATAACTACTGTACTGTGTTAGATATAACTACTGTACTGTGTTAGATATAACTACTGTACTGTGTCAGTCATAACTACTGTAATGTGTTAGATATAACTACTGTAATCTGTGTTAGTCATAACTACTGTACTGTAATGTGTCAGTCATAACTACTGTACTGTGTTAGATATAACTACTGTAATGTGTCAGTCATAACTACACTGTGTTAGATATAACTACTGTGTTGTACTGTCATAACTACTGTAATGTGTTAGATATAACTACTGTACTGTGTTAGATATAACTACTGTACTGTGTCAGTCATAACTACTGTACTGTGTTAGTCTAACTAATGTAATATGTTAGATATAACTACTGTACTGTGTCAGATCATAACTACTGTACTGTGTTAGATATAACTACTGTACTGTGTCAGTCATAACTACTACTGTGTTAGATATAACTGTGTCAGTCATAACTACTGTACTGTGTTAGATATAACTACTGTCATAACTACTGTGTCAGTCATAACTACTGTACTGTGTTAGATATAACTACTGTAATGTGTCAGTCATAACTACTGTAATGTGTTAGATATAACTATAATATAACTGTACTGTGTCAGTCATAACTACTGTATGTGTCAGTCATAACTACTGTACTGTGTTAGATATAACTACTGTACTGTGTTAGATATAACTACTGTAATGTGTCAGTCATAACTACTGTGTTAGATATAAATGTGTTAGATATAACTACTGTAATGTGTCATTAGTAATGTGTTAGATATAACTACTGTAATGTGTTAGATATAACTACTGTACTGTGTCAGTCATA